>NW_027005804.1:0-62500 GCF_036934945.1 Oncorhynchus masou masou | reverse complement strand
TATCATTCAGCCAACTACAGTGTGACTGATGCCGGTTATCTAACCCAGATTATCACTCAGCCAACTACAGTGTGACTGATGCCTGTAATACAACCCAGATTATAACTCAGCCAACTACAGTGTCACTGATGCCTGTAATACAACCCAGATTATCACTCAGCCAACTACAGTGTGACTGATGCCTGTAATCTAACCCAGATTATCACTCAGCCAACTACAGTGTGATTGATGCCGGTAATCTAACCCAGATTATCACTCAGCCAACCACAGTATGACTGATGCCTGTAATCTAACCCAGATTATCACTCAACCAACTACAGTGTGATTGATGCCGGTAATATAACCCAGATTATCACTCAGCCAATTTAGAGTGTGATTGATGCCTGTGATACAACCCAGATTATCACTCAGCCAACTACAGTGTGACTGATGCTGGTAATCTAACCCAGAGTATCACTCAGCCAACTACAGTGTGACTGACGCCTGTAATCTAACCCAGATTATCACTCAGCCAACTACAGTGTGACTGATGCCTGTAATCTAACCCATATTATCTCTCAGCCAACTACAGTGTGACTGATGCCTGTAATCTAACCCAGATTATCACTCAGCCAACTACAGTGTGACTGATGCCTGTAATCTAACCCAGATTATCACTCAGCCAACTACAGTGTGATTGATGCCGTAATACAACCCAGATTATCACTCAGCCAACTACAGTGTGACTGATGCCTGTAATCTAACCCAGATTATCACTCAGCCAACTACAGTGTGATTGATGCCGGTAATACAACCAGATTATCACTCAGCCAACTACAGTGTGACTGATGCCGGTAATCTAACCCAGATTATCACTCAGCCAAATACAGTGTGACTGATGCTGGTAATACAACCCAGATTATCACTCAGCCAACTACAGTGTGACTGATGCCTGTAATATAACCCAGATTATCACTCAGCCAACTACAGTGTGACTGATGCCGGTAATACAACCCAGATTATCACCCAGCCAACTACAGTGTGACTGATGCCGGTAATACAACCCAGATTATCACTCAGCCAACTACAGTGTGACTGATGCCTGTAATCTAACCCAGAGTATCACACAGCCAACTACAGTGTGACTGATGCCTGTAATCTAACCCAGATTATCACTCAGCCAACTACAGTGTGACTGATGCCTGTGATACAACCCAGATTATCACTCAGCCAACTACAGTGTGACTGATGCCTGTAATCTAACCCAGATTATCACTCAGGCAACTACAGTGTGACTGATGCCGGTAATACAACCCAGATTATCACTCAGCCAACTACAGTGTGACTGATGCCTGTAATCTAACCCAGATTATCACTCAGCCAACTACAGTGTGACTGATGCCGGTAATACAACCCAGATTATCATTCAGCCAACTACAGTGTGACTGATGCCGGTTATCTAACCCAGATTATCACTCAGCCAACTACAGTGTGACTGATGCCTGTAATACAACCCAGATTATAACTCAGCCAACTACAGTGTCACTGATGCCTGTAATACAACCCAGATTATCACTCAGCCAACTACAGTGTGACTGATGCCTGTAATCTAACCCAGATTATCACTCAGCCAACTACAGTGTGATTGATGCCGGTAATCTAACCCAGATTATCACTCAGCCAACCACAGTATGACTGATGCCTGTAATCTAACCCAGATTATCACTCAACCAACTACAGTGTGATTGATGCCGGTAATATAACCCAGATTATCACTCAGCCAATTTAGAGTGTGATTGATGCCTGTGATACAACCCAGATTATCACTCAGCCAACTACAGTGTGACTGATGCTGGTAATCTAACCCAGAGTATCACTCAGCCAACTACAGTGTGACTGACGCCTGTAATCTAACCCAGATTATCACTCAGCCAACTACAGTGTGACTGATGCCTGTAATCTAACCCATATTATCTCTCAGCCAACTACAGTGTGACTGATGCCTGTAATCTAACCCAGATTATCACTCAGCCAACTACAGTGTGACTGATGCCTGTAATCTAACCCAGATTATCACTCAGCCAACTACAGTGTGATTGATGCCGGTAATACAACCCAGATTATCACTCAGCCAACTACAGTGTGACTGATGCCTGTAATCTAACCCAGATTATCACTCAGCCAACTACAGTGTGATTGATGCCGGTAATACAACCCAGATTATCACTCAGCCAACTACAGTGTGACTGATGCCGGTAATCTAACCCAGATTATCACTCAGCCAAATACAGTGTGACTGATGCTGGTAATACAACCCAGATTATCACTCAGCCAACTACAGTGTGACTGATGCCTGTAATATAACCCAGATTATCACTCAGCCAACTACAGTGTGACTGATGCCGGTAATACAACCCAGATTATCACCCAGCCAACTACAGTGTGACTGATGCCGGTAATACAACCCAGATTATCACTCAGCCAACTACAGTGTGACTGATGCCTGTAATCTAACCCAGAGTATCACACAGCCAACTACAGTGTGACTGATGCCTGTAATCTAACCCAGATTATCACTCAGCCAACTACAGTGTGACTGATGCCGGTAATACAACCCAGATTATCACTCAGCCAACTACAGTGTGACTGATGCCGGTAATCTAACCCAGAGTATCACACAGCCAACTACAGTGTGACTAATGCCGGTAATCTAACCCAGAGTATCACACAGCCAACTACAGTGTGACTGATGAGGAAGGGAATCCAGATGCAGCACTGGAAATATTTGTAAAATGATTCATGCCAATTGTTAATACCTTAACTGTTAGAATCCTGTTGGAACCCTGTTGGAACCATGTGAAAACTGTTAGGACCCTGTTAGAACCCTGTTAGAACCTTGTTAGAACCCTGTTAGAACCCTGTGAGAACTGTTAGAACTGTTAGAACTCTGTTAGAACTCTGTTAGAACCCTGTGAGAACTGTTAGAACCCTGTTAGAACTGTTGGAACCCTGTTAGAACCCTGTGAGAACTGCCAGAAACCTGTTAGAACTGTTCGAACCCTGTGAGAACTATCAGAACCCTGTGAGAACTATCAGAACCCTGTTAGAACTGTTAGAACCCTGTTAACTTGATGAGGAATTGAAACATTTTATGGTATTATTATTATTATTATTATATTATGGTTCAAAGACATGATGCAAAAAAAGTCAGGCTGCTCAGCTGATTGGTTGACGTATTGTACATTGAGACCTATTGTGACTTTAACTTAGCAAAAAAAAAATAAGAAGAAATGATATTACCAAACCGAGATAGACGACGTAAAACACAATGGGAAAAGACGTTGGAGTACCTTAAATGATATAACGGACAGAAAACCCCATTCATCTCCGTCGGTCTTTGAAGTTGACAGGTCACCGATAACAAAACCTTTTGGTGTTGCCCGTACCGTTAAATGGCTGTTTCCCTACTAAAACTGGAGGACAAAACACAATATTGAACAGTGAACCGTCATACTAATATATAAAATATCTAACAGTGAAAGAGAAGGATTGCAGTTTTGAATTTGGTCAAGTTAGTGTGGGAGAGGTAGAGAAACTACCTCAGCATGCGTATAGAGAAGGGCACTCAACTGGTACTGCACTGACTCAGATGACTGCTGATTGGTTAAAATAACAGGATGACATTGGAGCTGTATTGTTAGATTTCAGAGCAGCTTTTAATGTTATTGAAGAAACTAACTTGCCGTGGCTTTACATCACCTGCCATCACATGACTGGAGAGTCATTTAACCAATAGAACCCAGAGAGTTCTTCAGTGGAAGCTTCTCTAGCATCAGATATGTACAGTGTGCAGTGTCCCTCAGGCAGGTCGGGCCGTTACATTTCTCTATGTTCATAAATGATTTTACCGCTGGTCTAACACCAAGCCAGGACGGCATGCGCATGATTCTACTCTCTACATGGCAGCACCCAAAGCCAGTGAGCTCACTGAGGTTCTAAATAAGAATGGGTGATGTAATAATGAACTGGTCACGGTCAGTATCAGAATGGGTGATGTAATAATGAACTGGTCAGTATCAGAATGGGTGATGTAATAATGAACTGGTCACAGTCAGTATCAGAATGGGTGATGTAATAATGAACTGGTCAGTATCAGAATGGGTGATGTAATAATGAACTGGTCACAGTCAGTATCAGAATGGGTGATGTAATAATGAACTGGTCAGTATCAGAATGGGTGATGTAATAATGAACTGGTCAGTATCAGAATGGGTGATGTAATAATGAACTGGTCAGTATCAGAATGGGTGATGTAATTATGAACTGGTCACAGTCAGTATCAGAATGGGTGATGTAATAATAAACTGGTCAGTATCAGAATGGGTGATGTAATAATGAACTGGTCACAGTCAGTATCAGAATGGGTGATGTAATTATGAACTGGTCACAGTCAGTATCAGAATGGGTGATGTAATAATAAACTGGTCAGTATCAGAATGGGTGATGTAATAATGAACTGGTCACGTTCAGTATCAGAATGGGTGATGTAATAATGAACTGGTCAGTATCAGAATGGGTGATGTAATAATAAACTGGTCAGTATCAGAATTGGTGATGTAATAATGAACTGGTCAGTATCAGAATGGGTGATGTAATAATGAACTGGTCACAGTCAGTATCAGAATGGGTGATGTAATAATGAACTGGTCACAGTCAGTATCAGAATGGGTGATGTAATAATAAACTGGTCAGTATCAGAATGGGTGATGTAATAATGAACTGGTCAGTATCAGAATGGGTGATGTAATAATGAACTGGTCTTGAATAATTCTAAAACTAAATGCATTGTATTTGGTTCTAAACATTCTCTAAGACCTTAACTGGCGTGGTGCATGGAGGGTGTTGTGAGCACTGAGGAAGCTAAACTCCTAGGTATAACATTGGATGGTCAATTATCATGGTCAAGTCATATTAACTAAGTTGTTGTTTAGATGAGGTGAAGTTATCATGGTCAAGTCATATTGACTAAGTTGTTGTTTAGATGAGGTGAAGTTATCATGGTCAACTGTTAGACTAAGTTGTTGTTTAGATGAGGTGAAGTTATCATGGTCAAGTCATATTGACTAAGTTGTTGTTTAGATGAGGTGAAGGTATCATGGTCAACTGTTAGACTAGGTTGTTGTGTAGTTATCATGGTCTAGTCATATTGACTAAGTTGTTGTGTAGTTATCATGGTCTAGTCATATTGACTAAGTTGTTGTGTAGTTATCATGGTCAAGTCATATTGACTGAGTTGTTGTTTAGATGAGGTGAAGTTAACATGGTCAAGTCATATTGACTAAGTTGTTGTGTAGTTATCATGGTCAGGTCATATTGACTAAGTTGTTGTTTAGATGAGGTGAAGTCATATTGACTAAGTTGTTGTTTAGATGAGGTGTAGTTAACATGGTCTAGTCATAATGACTAAGTTGTCGTGAAGTTAACATGGTCTAGTCATAATGACTAAGTTGATGTTTAGATTGAGAGAAGTTATCATGGTCAGGTCAGATTGACTAAGTTGTTGTTTAGATGAGGTGAAGTTATCATGGTCTAGTCATATTGACTAAGTTGTTGTTTAGATGAGGTGAAGTTATCATGGTCAGGTCATATTGACTAAGTTGTTGTTTAGATGAGGTGAAGTTATCATGGTCAACTGTTAGACTAAGTTGTTGTTTAGATGAGGTGAAGTTATCATGGTCAAGTCATATTGACTAAGTTGTTGTTTAGATGAGGTGAAGGTATCATGGTCAACTGTTAGACTAGGTTGTTGTGTAGTTATTATGGTCTAGTCATATTGACTAAGTTGTTGTGTAGTTATCATGGTCTAGTCATATTGACTAAGTTGTTGTGTAGTTATCATGGTCAAGTCATATTGACTGAGTTGTTGTTTAGATGAGGTGAAGTTAACATGGTCAAGTCATATTGACTAAGTTGTTGTGTAGTTATCATGGTCAGGTCATATTGACTAAGTTGTTGTTTAGATGAGGTGAAGTCATATTGACTAAGTTGTTGTTTAGATGAGGTGTAGTTAACATGGTCTAGTCATAATGACTAAGTTGTCGTGAAGTTAACATGGTCTAGTCATAATGACTAAGTTGATGTTTAGATTGAGAGAAGTTATCATGGTCAGGTCAGATTGACTAAGTTGTTGTTTAGATGAGGTGAAGTTATCATGGTCTAGTCATATTGACTAAGTTGTTGTTTAGATGAGGTGAAGTTATCATGGTCAACTGTTAGACTAGGTTGTTGACTAGGTTGCTGTGAAGATGGGGAGGGGTATTGTCTTTTATAAAAATATGTTCTGTGTTTCTGACACAAAGATCAACTGTACTAGTTGTTCAGACTCTGGTCTTGTCCCATCTTGATGACTGTCTGGTAATTTGGTCAGGTGCAGAAAAGAAAGACCGAGCAAAGCTGTCTCAAAACAAAACAGCACGTCTTACCCTTTAAAACTACACACATATAACTAACATCAACAACATGGTTGATAGTCTTTATGGTTGAGGGTTGAGGAGAAATGTACTGCTTCTCTTTTAGTTATGATAAATATTACTATGGTCGAAAATTCAAAATTGTCTTCATAATCAAATCACATTCAGCTCACACACACATACATACCCCACAAGACATGCCATCAGGGGTCTCTTCAGACACCCATACATACCCCACAAGACATGCCACCAGGGGTCTCTTCAGACACCCATACATACCCCACAAGACATGCCACCAGGGGTTTCTTCAGACACCCATACATACCCCACAAAACATGCCACCAGGGGTCTCTTCAGACACCCATACATACCCCACAAGACATGCCACCAGGGGTCTCTTCAGACACCCATACATACCCCACAAGACATGCCACCAGGGGTTTCTTCAGACACCCATACATACCCCACAAAACATGCCACCAGGGGTCTCTTCAGACACCCATACATACCCCACAAGACATGTCACCAGGGGTCTCTTCAGACACCCATACATACCCACAAGGCATGCCACCAGGGTTCTCTTCAGACACCCATACATACCCCACAAGACATGCCACCGGGGGTTTCTTCAGACACCCATACATACCCCACAAAACATGCCACCAGGGGTCTCTTCAGACACCCATACATACCCCACAAAACATGCCATCAGGGGTCTCTTCACACACCTATACATACCCCACAACACATGCCACCAGGGGTCTCTTCACACACCCCTACATACCCCACAAGACATGCCATCAGGGGTCTCTTCAGACACCCATACATACCCCACAAGACATGCCACCAGGGGCCTCTTCCCAAGTCCAAAACGGGAATGGTGAGGGGACACACACACAGACATCATTTTTGTGTGTATTGTATATCGTTGTATTTTAATTTTGTGGGACTGTCCTTGTCTATCAGTGTATCAGTGTTGTGTCACTTGTCATGTTTTTTTGTGGACCCCATGAAGAGTAGCTGATGCTTCTAAAGAAGCTAATGGGTGTCCAAATGAACAAATAGAGACACCCTTTGTCTGTGTGTCCTAGACGAGGGTCTAGTCAAGAGTATTGAGATACACCCTTTGTCTGTGTGTCCTGGACGAGGGTCTAGTCAAGAGTATTGAGATACACCCTTTGTCTGTGTGTCCTGGTCTCAGGGTCCTTTGTTGCAGCTGCCATGGCGGATTTAAGCGTCCGTAACGGGCCTCTACTGAAGCAGGCTCACCTCCTCTCACACAAAGAGCCATTTAAACACTGAAAGGACGACTGAAGTCTTCATTATATATACCTCCCAGAGAAAGAGAGAGGAACCTCGGGGGCGAGGAGGAGAACACATTGGCCCGCGTCCCAAATGACACCTTATTCCCAATACACCGAGTCGACAAATAATTAGGAACACCTGCTCTTTACATGACAAAACGACTGACCAGGTGAATGGTAGGATCTCTTATTGACGTCGCCTGTTAAATCCACTTCAGTCAGTGTAGATGAAGGGGGAGGAGATGGGTTAAAGAAGTTTTTTTTTTTAAGACGAGACATGGGATTGTGGGTGTTTGCCATTGAACGGGAAGGACAAAAGATTTAAGTGCCTTTGAACGGGGTACCGGTTTGAGTGTGTCAAGAACTGCCACGCTGCTGGGTTATTCACGCTCAAGAATGTATCAAGAACGGTCCACCACCTGAAGGACAACCAGCCAACTTGACGCAACTGTAGGAAGCATTGGAGACAACATGGGCCAACACGGAAACGCTTTCAACACCTTCCAGAGTCCATGCTCCGACGACTTGAGGCTGTTCTGAAGACAAAGGGGGTTGTGCAACCCAATATTAGGACGTTGTTCCTAATGTTTTGTACACTCAGTGTGTAGCGCACAATTTCTTACCAGAGCCAATAGGGTAGTAGTGCACTACGTAGGGAATAAGGCACCATTTGGGATGCAGCCTGTTTGGAGAGGGTTGGTTCGTAGCTAAACAGCCATGGAGGACGGCTGTTTGGAGAGGGTTGGTTCGTAGCTAAACAGCCATGGAGGACGGCTGTTTGGAGAGGGTTGGTTCGTTGCTAAACAGCCATGGGGGACGGCTGTTTGGAGAGGGTTGGTTCGTAGCTAAACAGCCATGGGGGACGGCTGTTCGGAGAGGGTTGGTTCGTTGCTAAACAGCCATGGGGGACGGCTGTTCGGAGAGGGTTGGTTCGTAGCTAAACAGCCATGGAGGACGGCTGTTTGGAGAGGGTTGGTTCGTAGCTAAACAGCCATGGGGACGGCTGTTTGGAGAGGGTTGGTTCGTAGCTAAACAGCCATGGGGGACGGCTGTTTGGAGAGGGTTGGTTCGTTGCTAAACAGCCATGGGGACGGCTGTTTGGAGAGGGTTGGTTCGTAGCTAAACAGCCATGGGGACGGCTGTTTGGAGAGGGTTGGTTCATCTAAACAGCCATGGGGGACGGCTGTTTGGAGAGGGTTGGTTCGTAGCTAAACAGCCATGGAGGACGGCTGTTTGGAGAGGGTTGGTTCGTTGCTAAACAGCCATGGGGACGGCTGTTCGGAGAGGGTTGGTTCGTTGCTAAACAGCCATGGGGGACGGCTGTTTGGAGAGGGTTGGTTCGTAGCTAAACAGCCAAGGGGGACGGCTGTTTGGAGAGGGTTGGTTCGTTGCCAAACAGCCATGGGGGACGGCTGTTTGGAGAGGGTTGGTTCGTAGCTAAACAGCCATGGAGGACGGCTGTTTGGAGAGGGTTGGTTCGTAGCTAAACAGCCATGGGGGACGGCTGTTTGGAGAGGGTTGGTTCGTAGCTAAACAGCCATGGAGGACGGCTGTTTGGAGAGGGTTGGTTCGTAGCTAAACAGCCATGGAGGACGGCTGTTTGGAGAGGGTTGGTTCGTAGCTAAACAGCCATGGGGGACGGCTGTTTGGAGAGGGTTGGTTCGTAGCTAAACAGCCATGGGGGACGGCTGTTTGGAGAGGGTTGGTTCGTAGCTAAACAGCCATGGAGGACGGCTGTTTGGAGAGGGTTGGTTCGTAGCTAAACAGCCTTGGGGGACAGCTGTTTGGAGAGGGTTGGTTCGTAGCTAAACAGCCATGGAGGACGGCTGTTTGGAGAGGGTTGGTTCGTAGCTAAACAGCCATGGGGGACGGCTGTTTGGAGAGGGTTGGTTCGTAGCTAAACAGCCATGGGGGACGGCTGTTTGGAGAGGGTTGGTTCGTAGCTAAACAGCCATGGAGGACGGCTGTTTGGAGAGGGTTGGTTCGTAGCTAAACAGCCTTGGGGGACAGCTGTTTGGAGAGGGTTGGTTCGTAGCTAAACAGCCATGGAGGACGGCTGTTTGGAGAGGGTTGGTTCGTAGCTAAACAGCCATGGAGGACGGCTGTTTGGAGAGGGTTGGTTCGTAGCTAAACAGCCATGGGGGACGGCTGTTTGGAGAGGGTTGGTTCGTAGCTAAACAGCCATGGGGGATGGCTGTTTGGAGAGGGTTGGTTCGTAGCTAAACAGCCAAGGGGGACGGCTGTTTGGAGAGGGTTGGTTCGTTGCCAAACAGCCATGGGGGACGGCTGTTTGGAGAGGGTTGGTTCGTAGCTAAACAGCCCACAATATGTGTTAAGAGACACGAAGCATCAAACTAAGGAGACGAGCACGACTTGTTGGTTTATTGTGTGGAGAACAGTAGAACAGTAGCTATCATCCGTATTCTGTGGGTTCTACAGCACACAGACAATCCTAACAGCTAACGAGAGAAAGGCTGAGATCTGTCTCTCTCTTCTCAGAGCTCCACACAGGCTCATTACCGAGTAATAACCAGACAAAGAAGAAAAGAAACTGGAAAGAGGAAAAAAAAGCCTAGAAACCACAACGTCTGAGAGGTGTTTAAACCCATTCATTCATCCCCTGTTCTTTTTCAGCCCGGCTCGGGCCCATAAAGAGGACTGTCAGCGTGTCTGCAATGGCTTCCTACTGATGTGTATTGAGACAGTGTGAATATAGAGAGACCAAAATGGCCTCCTCCTCCTCCTCCTCCTCCTGCAAGGCTGGATTAGCTACACTGGATTAAAAGATTTACCTCCTGCTGCTTATTCAAATATTGTTTCACGTATTGTCATCAACAGTCTTGGAGACTCTACCTACTGCCCAGGGGAGAGAGAGAGAAAAAAAGAACCCTACATTAAACCTAGTTTAGAAATCGGAAATGTTTCCTCTCTATAACAGTCTAACAAAGGAGTTCTATTTGATTGGGGAATGAGAATGTGGAATCGGAACGTTGTGGGTTAGTGAAATAATGGAGGAGAGTTCTGAGGCATTCTGCAGCCAAGGAAGAGCGGATGGGGTGGAAGGAGATGGAGGGTAGAGATGGAGCAGGATGGGGTGGAAGGAGATGGAGGGTAGAGATGGAGCAGGATGGGGTGGAAGGAGATGGAGGGTAGAGATGGAGCAGGATGGGGTGGAAGGAGATGGAGGGTAGAGATGGAGCAGGATGGGGTGGAAGGAGATGGAGGGTAGAGATGGAGCAGGATGGTGCAGGATAGAGCAGGATGGGGTGGAAGGAGATGGAGGGTAGAGATGGAGCAGGATGGGGTGGAAGGGGATGGAGGGTAGAGATGGAGCAGGATGGAGCAGGATGGAATGAAAGGGGATGGAGGGTAGAGATGGAGCAGGATGGAGCAGGGTGGAATGAAAGAGGATGAGGGTAGAGATGGAGCAGGATGGGGTGGAAGGAGATGGAGGGTAGAGATGGAGCAGGGTGGAGCAGGGTGGAGCAGGATGGAATGAAAGATGATGAGGGTAGAGATGGAGCAGGATGGAGCAGGATGGAATGAAAGGGGATGGAGGGTAGAGATGGAGCAGGATGGGGCGAAAGGGGATGGAGGGTAGAGATGGAGCAGGGTGGAGCAGGATGGAATGAAAGAAGATGAAGGTAGAGATGGAGCAGGATGGGGTGGAAGGAGATGGAGGGTAGAGATGGAGCAGGGTGGAGCAGGGTGGAGCAGGATGGAATGAAAGAGGATGAGGGTAGAGATGGAGCAGGATGGAGCAGGATGGAATGAAAGAGGATGAGGGTAGAGATGGAGCAGGATGGGGTGGAAGGAGATGGAGGGTAGAGATGGAGCAGGGTGGAGCAGGGTGGAGCAGGATGGAATGAAAGAGGATGAGGGTAGAGATGGAGCAGGATGGAGCAGGATGGAATGAAAGAGGATGAGGGTAGAGATGGAGCAGGATGGAGCAGGATGGAGCAGGATGGGATGAAAGAGGATGAGTGTAGAGATGGAGCAGGATGGAGCAGGATGGAATGAAAGGGGATGGAGGGTAGAGATGGAGCAGGATGGAGCAGGATGGAGCAGGGTGGAGCAGGATGGAGCAGGATGGAGCAGGATGGAGCAGAATGGAGCAGGATGGGGAGAAGAACCCCAGCAAGGCGAAGATGTAAATGAATGTGTCAGGAAAGCGGTGATCTTCGAGGTCTTTTTCCTGGAGACTCTCCTGGCAGTCAAACCAATTGATGTGGTTCCTTTGATGTGGATAAAGGGCTTCTGGAGACAGAAGGACCAGGATGAAAGGAGCGCAAAAAAAACAGAAGGAAAAAACTAACGGTTATTAGATTAGAAGACGAACACGACAACAAAACGGGTCGGACGACGACGACGACACTGCCGCGGCGGGGGACATGTTACGGCACAACGGGCTCCGATGTTTTGGAGGTTCCGTTGGCGTACGGACGGTGGGAGGGCGGTGGCAACGACACGGTAAACGGTGATTCTTACCGTGACGATGATGTGGCGGTGTCCGGCCGATCGTCGTCCCGTTGTAACGGACAACGGTTCTGGTACTCCGCAGGACGATCCGTTAATCTGGACTCCCGTTGGCGTCCCGCAGTGGAATCTGTCGCCATCTTTGTGTCGTTGTCTTGGTTATCAGCCCTTCTCTCTCTCTCTCCTCCTCTCTTTCTCATCCCCTCCCTCCCTCCCTCCCTCCCACCCCTCCCTCCCTCTCTTGTTTCCGTGTTGTGATGTCATCACGCTGCAGCGATATGGAGGAGCGACGAAGGCCTTCTCCGTTCTGCAGGGGGCCCCGCCACCAACACACACACACCAGACAGACCCTTAGTAGAAAGGACGTCAGACTGACAGAAGACCCCCTGCTGGGCTTGCCCTGTGTTTGATGTTGTATTTAACAGCTTTATTCATATCTCTCTCTCTCTCTCTCTCTCTCGCCTTCTCTCTTTCACCCCCCCTCTCTCCTCTCCCTCTCTCTCTCTGTCTCTCTCTCCCCTCTCTCTCTCTCTCTCTCCTCTCTTTTCCCCCTCTCTCTCTCTGTCTCTCCGCCTCTCTCTTCTCTGCCCCCTCTCTCTCGCCCCCTCTCTCCTCCCTCTGTCCCCCTCTCTCTCTATGTTCAATACCTTCTCAAATCCTGTTAATGCTGCAAGGGGCAGTGTGTGTGTGTGTGTGTGTGTGCGTGTGTGTGTGTGTGTGTGTGTGTGTGTGTGTGTGTGTGTGTGTGTGTGTGTGTGTGTGTGTGTGTGTGTGTGTGTGTGTCTGTGTGTTGGAGAGCCCTTCTGTCTAGATCATCAACCGTGGCAGCTGCTTCTCTTTGAAGTCTTCATATATAATCACTATTCATGTTCCTCCTTTCAACATTTGTTTATCCCTTTTGTGTTGTGTTGACATGCTATCTGTGTGTGTGTGTGTGTGTGCGTGTGTGTGCGTGCGTGTGTGTGTGAGTGCGTGTGTGTGTCTGTGTGTGAGTGCATGCGTGTGTGTGTGTGTGCGTGTGTGTGTTTAATCTATATAGTTTGATGTGCTGCTTTAGCGAGGGTAACTTGGAAAGGGGAAAGCAGAAGATGACACCGCAGAAAGCAGCCATTTTGGAAACGTGAATCTGATCCATTCACTGGAAGCAGACATGATGGGTCATATCTCAATACTCTGAGGCAGACATGATGGGTCATATCTCAATACTCTGAGGCAGACATGATGGGTCATATCTCAATACTCTGAGGCAGACATGATGGGTCATATCTCAATACTCTGAGGCAGACATGATGGGTCATATCTCAATACTCTGAGGCAGACATGATGGGTCATATCTCAATACTCTGAGGCAGACATGATGGGTCATATCTCAATACTCTGAGGCAGACATGATGGGTCATATCTCAATACTCTGAGGCAGACATGATGGGTCATATCTCAATACTCTGAGGCAGACATGATGGGTCATATCTCAATACTCTGAGGCAGACATGATGGGTCATATCTCAATACTCTGAGGCAGACATGATGGGTCATATCTCAATACTCTGAGGCAGACATGATGGGTCATATCTCAATACTCTGAGGCAGACATGATGGGTCATATCTCAATACTCTGAGGCAGACATGATGGGTCATATCTCAATACTCTGAGGCAGGCATAATGGGTCATATCTCAATACTCTGAATCAGACATAATGGGTAATATCTCAATACTCTGAATCAGACATGATGGGTCATATCTCAATACTCTGAATCAGACATGATGGGTCATATCTCAATACTCTGAATCAGACATGATGGGTCATATCTCAAGACTCTGAGGCAGACATGATGGGTCATATCTCAATACTCTGAATCAGACATGATGGGTCATATCTCAATACTCTGAGGCAGACATGATGGGTCATATCTCAAGACTCTGAGGCAGACATGATGTGTCATACAGTGTCTTGCGAAAGTATTCGCCTCCCTTGAACTTTGCGACCTTTTGCCACATTTCAGGCTTCAAACATAAAGATATAAAACTGTATTTTTTTGTGAAGAATCAACAACAAGTGGGACACAATCATGAAGTGGAACGACATTTATTGGATATTTCAAACTTTTTTAACAAATCAAAAACTGAAAAATTGGGCGTGCAAAATTATTCAGCCCCTTTACTTTCAGTGCAGCAAACTCTCTCCAGAAGTTCAGTGAGGATCTCTGAATGATCCAATGTTGACCTAAATGACTAATGATGATAAATACAATCCACCTGTGTGTAATCAAGTCTCCGTATAAATGCACCTGCACTGTGATCATCTCAGAGGTCCGTTAAAAGCGCAGAGAGCATCATGAAGAACAAGGAACACACCAGGCAGGTCCGAGATACTGTTGTGAAGAAGTTTAAAGCCGGATTTGGATACAAAAAGGTTTCCCAAGCTTTAAACATTTACATTTACATTACATTTAAGTCATTTAGCAGACGCTCTTATCCAGAGCGACTTACAAATTGGTGAATTCACCTTCTGACATCCAGTGGAACAGCCACTTTACAATAGTGCATCTAAATCATTAAGGGGGGGGGGGTGGTGAGAAGGATTACTTATGCTATCCTAGGTATTCCTTGAAGAGGTGGGGTTTCAGGTGTCTCCGGAAGGTGGTGATTGACTCCGCTGTCCTAAACATCCCAAGGAGCACTGTGCAAGCGATAATATTGAAATGGAAGGAATATCAGACCACTGCAAATCTACCGAGACCTGGCCGTCCCTCTAAACTTTCAGCTCATACAAGGAGAAGACTGATCAGAGATGCAGCCAAGAGGCCCATGATCACTCTGGATGAACTGCAGAGATCTACAGCTGAGGTGGGAGACTCTGTCCATAGGACAACAATCAGTCGTATATTGCACAAATCTGGCCTTTATGGAAGAGTGGCAAGAAGAAAGACATTTCTTAAAGATATCCATAAAAAGAGTAATTTAAAGTTTGCCACAAGCAACCTGGGAGACACACCAAACATGTGGAAGACGGTGCTCTGGTCAGATGAAACCAAAATTGAACTTTTTGGCAACAATGCAAAACGTTATGTTTGGCGTAAAAGCAACACGGCTCATCACCCTGAACACACCATCCCCACTGTCAAACATGGTGGTGGCAGCATCATGGTTTGGGCCTGCTTTTCTTCAGCAGGGACAGGGAAGATGGTTAAAATTGATGGGAAGATGGATGGAGCCAAATACAGGACCATTCTGGAAGAAAAGCTGATGGAGTCTGCAAAAGACCTGAGACAGGGACGGAGATTTGTCTTCCAACAAGACAATGATCCAAAACATATAGCAAAATCTACAATGGAATGGTTCAAAAATAAACATATCCAGGTGTTAGAATGGCCAAGTCAAAGTCCAGACCTGAATCCAATCAAGAATCTGTGGAAAGAACTGAAAACTGCTGTTCACAAATGCTCTCCATCCAACCTCACTGAGCTCGAGCTGTTTTGCAAGGAGGAATGGGAAAAAATTTCAGTCTTTCGATGTGCAAAACTGATAGAGACATACCCCAAGCGACTTACAGCTGTAATCGCAGCAAAAGGTGGCGCTAAAAGTATTAACTTAAGGGGGCTGAATAATTTTGCAAGCCCAATTTTTCAGTTTTTGATTTGTTAAAAAAGTTTGAAATATCCAATAAATGTCGTTCCACTTCATGATTGTGTCGCACTTGTTGTTGATTCTTCACAAAAAAATACAGTTTTATATCTTTATGTTTGAAGCCTGAAATGTGGCAAAAGGTTGCAAAGTTCAAGGGGGCCAAATACTTTCGCAAGGCACTGTATCTCAATACTCTGAAGCAGACATGATGGGTCATATCTCAATACTCTGAATCAGACATGATGGGTCATATCTCAATACTCTGAATCAGCTTCCTCCCCTCTTCTACTTCTTCCTGTCTCTTTCTTTCACTTTCCACAGTTCACACCACAACAGACTCGCCCTCCTCAATCTCCCCTCCCGTCCTCTCCCCTCCTCCCCCTCTCCCCTCCTCTGCCCTCTCCCCTCCTCCCCTCTCCTCTCCTCTCCTCTCTCCCCTCCTCTCCTCTCTCCCCTCCTCCCCTCTCCCCTCCCCTCTCCCCTCATGCCCTCTCCTCCTCTCCTCTCCTCTCCTCTCCCCTCCTCTACCCTCTTCCTCTCCTCTCCTCTACCCTCTTCCTCTCCCTCTCCCCTCCTCCCCTCTCCCCTCCTCTCCTCTCTCCCCCTCCTCTCCTCCCCTCCCTCCCCTCCCCTCTCCTCTCCTCTCCTCTCTCCCCTCCTCCCCCCCTCCTCTACCCTCTTCCTCTCCTCTGCCCTCTCCCCTCCTCCCCTCTCCTCTCCCATCCTCTGCCCTCTTCCCCTCCTCTCCTCTCCCCCTCCTCTGCCCTCTTCCCCTCCTCCCCTCTCCCCCCCTCTGCCCTCTCCCCTCCTCCCCTCTCCTCCTCTCTCTCTCCTCTGCCCTCTTCCCCTCCTCTCCTCTCCCCTCCTCTGCCCTCTTCCCCTCCTCTCCTCTCCCCTCCTCTACCCTCTTCCTCTCCTCTGCCCTCTCCCCTCCTCCCCTCTCCTCTCCCATCCTCTGCCCTCTTCCCCTCCTCTGCCCTCTTCCCCTCCTCTCCTCTCCCCTCCTCTACCCTCTTCCTCTCCTCTGCCCTCTCCCCTCTCCTCTCCTCTGCCCTCTTCCCCTCCTCTGCCCTCTTCCCCTCCTCTCCTCTCCTCTGCCCTCCTCTCCTCTCCTCTCCTCTTCCCCTCCTCTCCTCTTCCTCTCTTCTCCTCTCCTCTTCCCCTGCTCCTCCTCAGACATTACCATTTTAATATGTCTGCTGCTTTAGTGCCCACCTATCCTCCAGAGTCCAGTTAGTCATGTGACCTCTGTAGTGATACGGTAATCAGCCATGTAGAACGACCGACAGCAGAACAACAAAGAACTAGAACACTGCTGTGAAGGTCATATAGTCCAGAGTCCCCTCTCTCCCTCTTCCTCAATCTGGCAGTCTCCTCATTTCCTCCTCTTCTCTCTCTTTATCTCTTTAATTCATACTGCGCTCTCTCTCTCTCTCTCTCTCTCTCTCTCTCTCTCTCTCTCTCTCTCTCTCTCTCTCTCTCTCTCTCTCTCTCTCTCTCTCTCTCTCTCTCTCTCTCTCTCTCTCTCTCTCTCTCTCTCTCTCTCTCTCTCTCTCTCTCTCTCTCTCTCTCTCTCTCTCTCTCTCTCTCTCTCTCTCTCTCTCTCTCTCTCTCTCTCTCTCTCTAACAGTAATAAATACTGAGTACCATTGACTGATTGCCGTGAGTCAGGTGTTAAAACTCATGTCTCATCACTAATTAACACATCATTATAAAAACACATCTTCCCTTCTCCAATCCCTTCCTGGTTTGTTTCTCCTCCAATCACATCTCAAACTACTCCACATTTAGGGCCCAGATGGCACCCTATTCCCTCCCTATGGGCCCTGGTCTGAAGTAGTGCACCCTATTCCCTATAGTCCCTGGTCTGAAGTACTGCACCCTATTGGCCCTGGTCTGAAGTAGTGCACCCTATTCCCTATGGATCCTGGTCTGAAGTAGTGCACCCTATTCCCTATGGGCCCTGGTCTGAAGTAGTGCACCCTATTCCCTATGGGCCCTGGTCTGAAGTAGTGCACCCTATTCCCTATGGGCCCTGGTCTGAAGTAGTGCACCCTATTGGCCCTGGTCTGAAGTAGTGCACCCTATTCCCTATGGGCCCTGGTCTGAAGTAGTGCACCCTATTCCCTATGGTCCCTGGTCTGAAGTAGTGCACCCTATTCCCTATGGGCCCTGGTCTGAAGTAGTGCACCCTATTCCCTATAGTCCCTGGTCTGAAGTACTGCACCCTATTGGCCCTGGTCTGAAGTAGTGCACCCTATTCCCTATGGGCCCTGGTCTGAAGTAGTGCACCCTATTCCCTATGGGCCCTGATCTGAAGTAGTGCACCCTATTCCCTATGGGCCCTGGTCTGAAGTAGTGCACCCTATTCCCTATTGGCCCTGGTCTGAAGTAGTGCACCCTATTCCCTATTGGCCCTGGTCTGAAGTAGTGCACCCTATTCCCTATGGGCCCTGGTCTGAAGTAGTGCACCCTATTCCCTATTGGCCCTGGTCTGAAGTAGTGCACCCTATTCCCTATTGGCCCTGGTCTGAAGTAGTGCACCCTATTCCCTATGGGCCCTGGTCTGAAGTAGTGCACCCTATTCCCCATGGATCCTGGTCTGAAGTAGTGCACCCTATTCCCTATGGGCCCTGGTCTGAAGTAGTGCACCCTATTCCCAATGGGCCCTGGTCTGAAGTAGTGCACCCTATTCCCTATGGATCCTGGTCTGAAGTAGTGCACCCTGTTCCTTATGGTCCCTGGTCTGAAGTAGTGCACCCTATTCCCTATGGGCCCTGGTCTGAAGTAGTGCACCCTATTCCCTATGGGCCCTGGTCTGAAGTAGTGCACCCTATTGGCCCTGGTCTGAAGTAGTGCACCCTATTGGCCCTGGTCTGAAGTAGTGCACCCTATTCCCTATGGGCCCTGGTCTGAAGTAGTGCACCCTATTCCCTATGGGCCCTGATCTGAAGTAGTGCACCCTATTCCCTATTGGCCCTGGTCTGAAGTAGTGCACCCTATTCCCTATGGTCCCTGGTCTGAAGTAGTGCACCCTATTCCCTATTGGCCCTGGTCTGAAGTAGTGCACCCTATTCCCTATGGTCCCTGGTCTGAAGTAGTGCACCCTATTCCCTATGGGCCCTGGTCTGAAGTAGTGCACCCTATTCCCTATAGTCCCTGGTCTGAAGTACTGCACCCTATTGGCCCTGGTCTGAAGTAGTGCACCCTATTCCCTATGGGCCCTGGTCTGAAGTAGTGCACCCTATTCCCTATTGGCCCTGGTCTGAAGTAGTGCACCCTATTCCCTATGGTCCCTGGTCTGAAGTACTGCACCCTATTCCCTATGGGCCCTGGTCTGAAGTAGTGCACCCTATTCCCTATAGTCCCTGGTCTGAAGTACTGCACCCTATTCCCTATGGGCCCTGGTCTGAAGTAGTGCACCCTATTCCCTATGGGCCCTGATCTGAAGTAGTGCACCCTATTCCCTATTGGCCCTGGTCTGAAGTAGTGTACCCTATTCCCTATGGGCCCTGGTCTGAAGTAGTGCACCCTATTCCCTATGGTCCCTGGTCTGAAGTAGTGCACCCTATTCCCTATGGGCCCTGGTCTGAAGTAGTGCACCCTATTCCCAATGGGCCCTGGTCTGAAGTAGTGCACCCTATTCCCTATGGGCCCTGGTCTGAAGTAGTGCACCCTATTCCCTATAGTCCCTGGTCTGAAGTACTGCACCCTATTGGCCCTGGTCTGAAGTAGTGCACCCTATTCCCTATGGGCCCTGGTCTGAAGTAGTGCACCCTATTCCCTATGGGCCCTGATCTGAAGTAGTGCACCCTATTCCCTATTGGCCCTGGTCTGAAGTAGTGCACCCTATTCCCTATTGGCCCTGGTCTGAAGTAGTGCACTAGTTAGGGGGGATCCATCCGTCTGATCACTTCCATTCCCCCAGAAAGCTTTGGGGTCCGAGGGGACCAATGGGTGCTCAGAGTCAACACGGGCCACTTGAGACAGCTCCACCTGCTGTGTTCTGCTGTGTTGCCGTGGTTACAGCTAATAGCCAGTCAACTGACAGACTGCTGAGTGATGATAAGAGTTTTTCATTATAAAACTCAGTCACACAGCGTACACACACACACACACACAGAGGGAAAGGGGAGAGTCATTACGGGGTAATCTCACCAGTAAATGGATGTAACTACATCTCCCAACAAGGTGTGAATAACAAGTGGGACTTTATATTACCTGTGGTGAGTGATACGGAGAGGAGTTCAGGAAGTGTTTGTGTATGTCGTGACTGTGGGAAGGGGAAAGTGTGTGTGTGGCATGAGAATCACAAAACCACTCAGCACACAACAGTCTAGAGAATCACACCCTGAAATATCACTTCTTCCTGTTCAACTCTGACCTCTGTAGGAGCAGTCTGACTGACGTCCTGTTCAACTCTGACCTCTGTACAACAGTCTGTCGTCCTGTTCAACTCTGACCTCTGTAGCAGCAGTCTGACTTCCTGTTCAACTCTGACCTCTGGAGCAGCAATCTGTCGTCCTGTTCAACTCTGACCTCTGTACAACAGTCTGTCGTCCTGTTCAACTCTGACCTCTGTAGCAGCAGTCTGTCGTCCTGTTCAACTCTGACCTCTGTAGCAGCAGTCTGTCGTTCTGTTCAACTCTGACCTCTGTAGCAGCAATCTGACGTCCTGTTCAACTCTGACCTCTGTAGCAGCAGTTTGACTGACGTCCTGTTCAACTCTGACCTCTGTAGCAGCAGTCTGACTGACGTCCTGTTCAACTCTGACCTCTGTAGCAGCAATCTGTCGTCCTGTTCAACTCTGACCTCTGTAGCAGCAATCTGTCGTCCTGTTCAACTCTGACCTCTGTAGCAGCAATCTGTCGTCCTGTTCAACTCTGACCTCTGTAGCAGCAATCTGTCGTCCTGTTCAACTCTGACCTCTGTAGCAGCAGTCTGACTGACGTCCTGTTCAACTCTGACCTCTGGAGCAGCAGTCTGACGTCCTGTTCAACTCTGACCTCTGTAGCAGCAGTCTGTCGTCCTGTTCAACTCTGACCTCTGTAACAGCAGTTTGACTGACGTCCTGTTCAACTCTGACCTCTGTAGCAGCAGTCTGTCGTCCTGTTCAACTCTGACCTCTGTAGCAGCAGTCTGACGTCCTGTTCAACTCTGACCTCTGGAGCAGCAATCTGACTGACGTCCTGTTCAACTCTGACCCCTGTAGCAGCAGTCTGTCGTCCTGTTCAACTCTGACCTCTGTAGCAGCAGTCTAACATCCTTTAAATGCTGAATTGAATGGCAGAACTCAATAATTAGCGAGCTAACTCTTCAGCAGAGACCAGTGTGATGCCTACATGCATAGTGCGTGCGTGCGTGCGTGTGTGTGTGTGTGTGTGTGTGTGTCAGGGCCAGATGTCTTGGAGGAGGCCCAGGAGACAGATAAGTTTGCGTCTGACGGTGAAGGTCACATATGGCTTGATTCCCAAATGGCAACACTATACCCTAGGTAATGCACTACTATTGAGTAGGGCCCAGAGGGCTCTATATAGGGAATAAGGTCCCATTTGGAACTCAGCCATAGGGCTACGAGTAGGGCCCAGAGGGCTCTATATAGGGAATAAGGTCCCATTTGAAACTCAGCCATTGGGCTACGAGTAGGGCCCAGAGGGCTCTATATAGGGAATAAGGTCCCATTTGGAACTCAGCAATTGGGCTACTAGGGCCCAGAGGGCTCTATATAGGGAATAAGGTCCCATTTGGAACTCAGCCATTGGGCTACGAGTAGGGCCCAGAGGGCTCTATATAGGGAATAAGGTCCCATTTGGAACTCAGCCATTGGGCTACGAGTAGGGCCCAGAGGGCTCTATATAGGGAATAAGGTCCCATTTGGAACTCAGCCATTGGGCTACGAGTAGGGCCCAGAGGGCTCTATATAGGGAATAAGGTCCCATTTGGAACTCAGCCATAGGGCTACACTTGTGGATGATAATCCCCATGTCCTCAGGGGCAATGTGCACAGGAGTGTGTAGAAGTGTGTGTGTGTACTGTATGTTCCATTGTTTCCGGGGCCTCTGACCTTTCCACTCAAACTAGAGGGGTTTCGGCCAATCCTGAGTGACGGGTGTGTGAGTCTCAGGTCTGAGTGGCAGGGGGGCCTCAGGTCCCACAGAGAAACACAGAGCAATTAGACAGGACCAGAGGGCCAATTAAATCATGAGAGACAGGAAGAGGGTGTGTGTGTGAGACTCCTGTGTGTTTTCTTAAGAGACGACCGAGCACAAACTGAATTCATGGGTAATATTGTTGGCTTCAACCTCTTCAAACGGCGTCAATGTTTATCCACTGTAGTGGAGGCATCACTTTATAACGTTACCTAATTACCATATTATTCTAACAGTATGAACGGGTTAATGCATGTAGGTCAGGATAGACTATCAGGTGTAAGGGATAGACTATCAGGTGTAGGTCAGGATAGACTATCAGGTGTAGGTCAGGATAGACTAACAGGTATAGGTCAGGATAGACTAACAGGTGTAGGTCAGGATAGACTAACAGGTGTAGGTCAGTCAGGATAGACTATCAGGTGTAAGGGATAGACTAACAGGTGTAGGTCAGGATAGACTAACAGGTGTAGGTCAGGATAGACTAACAGGTGTAGGTCAGGATAGACTATCAGGTGTAAGGGATAGACTAACAGGTGTAGGTCAGGATAGACTAACAGGTGTAAGGGATAGACTAACAGGTGTAAGGGATAGACTAACAGGTGTAGGTCAGGATAGACTAACAGGTGTAGGTCAGGATAGACTAACAGGTGTAGGTCAGGATAGACTAACAGGTGTAAGGGATAGACTAACAGGTGTAGGTCAGGATAGACTAACAGGTGTAAGGGATAGACTAACAGGTGTAGGTCAGGATAGACTAACAGGTAACTAACAGTGTAGGTCAGGATAGACTAACAGGTGTAGGTAGACTAACAGGATAGACTAACAGGTGTAAGGGATAGACTAACAGGTGTAGGTCAGGATAGACTAACAGGTGTAGGTCAGGGATAGACTAACAGGTGTAGGTCAGGGATAGACTAACAGGTGTAGGTCAGGATAGACTAACAGGTGTAGGTCAGGATAGACTAACAGGTGTAAGGGATAGACTAACAGGTGTAGGTCAGGATAGACTAACAGGTGTAGGTCAGGATAGACTAACAGGTGTAGGTCAGGATAGACTAACAGGTGTAAGGGATAGACTAACAGGTGTAAGGGATAGACTAACAGGTGTAAGGGATAGACTAACAGGTGTAGGTCAGGATAGACTAACAGGTGTAGGTCAGGATAGACTAACAGGTGTAACAGGTCAGGGATAGACTAACAGGTGTAGGTCAGGATAGACTAACAGGTGTAGGTCTAACAGGATAGACTAACAGGTGTAGGTCAGGATAGACTAACAGGTGTAGGTCAGGATAGACTAACAGGTGTAGGTCAGGATAGACTAACAGGTGTAACAGGTGTAGGTCAGGTGTATAGACTAACAGGTGGGGATAGACTAACAGGTGTAGGTCAGGATAGACTAACAGGTGTAGGTCAGGATAGACTAACAGGTGTAAGGGATAGACTAACAGGTGTAGGTCAGGATAGACTAACAGGTGTAGGTCAGGATAGACTAACAGGTGTAAGGGATAGACTAACAGGTGTAGGTCAGGATAGACTAACAGGTGTAGGTCAGGATAGACTAACAGGTGTAGGTCAGGATAGACTAACAGGTGTAGGTCAGGATAGACTAACAGGTGTAGGTCAGGATAGACTAACAGGTGTAAGGGATAGACTAACAGGTGTAAGGGATAGACTAACAGGTGTAGGTCAGGATAGACTAACAGGTGTAGGTCAGGATAGACTAACAGGTGTAGGTCAGGATAGACTAACAGGTGTAGGTCAGGATAGACTAACAGGTGTAGGTCAGGATAGACTAACAGGTGTAAGGGATAGACTAACAGGTGTAGGTCAGGATAGACTAACAGGTGTAAGGGATAGACTAACAGGTGTAGGTCAGGATAGACTAACAGGTGTAGGTCAGGATAGACTAACAGGTGTAGGTCAGGATAGACTATCAGGTGTAGGTCAGGATAGACTAACAGGTGTAGGTCAGGATAGACTATCAGGTGTAAGGGATAGACTAACAGGTGTAAGGGATAGACTAACAGGTGTAAGGGATAGACTAACAGGTGTAGGTCAGGATAGACTAACAGGTGTAGGTCAGGATAGACTAACAGGTGTAAGTCAGGATAGACTAACAGGTGTAAGGGATAGACTAACAGGTGTAGGTCAGGATAGACTAACAGGTGTAGGTCAGGATAGACTAACAGGTGTAGGTCAGGATAGACTAACAGGTGTAGGTCAGGATAGACTAACAGGTGTAGGTCAGGATAGACTAACAGGTGTAGGTCAGGATAGACTAACAGGTGTAGGTCAGGATAGACTAACAGGTGTAGGTCAGGATAGACTAACAGGTGTAAGGGATAGACTAACAGGTGTAAGGGATAGACTAACAGGTGTAGGTCAGGATAGACTAACAGGTGTAGGTCAGGATAGACTAACAGGTGTAAGGGATAGACTAACAGGTGTAGGTCAGGATAGACTAACAGGTGTAGGTCAGGATAGACTAACAGGTGTAAGGGATAGACTAACAGGTGTAGGTCAGGATAGACTAACAGGTGTAGGTCAGGATAGACTAACAGGTGTAAGGGATAGACTAACAGGTGTAGGTCAGGATAGACTAACAGGTGTAGGTCAGGATAGACTAACAGGTGTAGGTCAGGATAGACTAACAGGTGTAGGTCAGGATAGACTAACAGGTGTAGGTAGACTAACAGGTGTAGGTATAGACTAACAGGTGTAGGTCAGGATAGACTAACAGGTGTAGGTCAGGATAGACTATCAGGTGTAAGGGATAGACTAACAGGTGTAAGCGATAGACTAACAGGTGTAGGTCAGGATAGACTATCAGGTGTAGGTCAGGATAGACTAACAGGTGTAGGTCAGGATAGACTAACAGGTGTAAGGGATAGACTAACAGGTGTAAGGGATAGACTAACAGGTGTAGGTCAGGATAGACTAACAGGTGTAGGTCAGGATAGACTAACAGGTGTAGGTCAGGATAGACTAACAGGTGTAAGGGATAGACTAACAGGAGTAGGGGATAGACTAACAGGTGTAGGTCAGGATAGACTAACAGGTGTCAGGATAGGGTCAGGATAGACTAACAGGTGTAGGTCAGGATAGACTAACAGGTGTAAGGGATAGACTAACAGGTGTAAGGATAGACTAACAGGTGTAACAGGGATAGACTAACAGGTGTAGGTCAGGATAGACTAACAGGTGTAGGTCAGGATAGACTAACAGGTGTAGGTCAGGATAGACTAACAGGTGTAGGTCAACAGGTGTATAGACTAACAGGTGTATAGACTAACAGGTGTAGGTCAGGATAGACTAACAGGTGTAAGGGATAGACTAACAGGTGTAGGTCAGGATAGACTAACAGGTGTAGGTCAGGATAGACTAACAGGTGTAAGGGATAGACTATCAGGTGTAAGGGATAGACTAACAGGTGTAGGTCAGGATAGACTAACAGGTGTAAGGGATAGACTAACAGGTGTAGGTCAGGATAGACTATCAGGTGTAAGGGATAGACTAACAGGTGTAAGGGATAGACTAACAGGTGTAGGTCAGGATAGACTAACAGGTGTAGGTCAGGATAGACTAACAGGTGTAGGTCAGGATAGACTAACAGGTGTAGGTCAGATAGACTAACAGGTGTAAGGGATAGGTGTAGGTCAGGATAGACTAACAGGTGTAGGTCAGGATAGACTAACAGGTGTAGGTCAGGATAGACTAACAGGTGTAAGGGATAGACTATCAGGTGTAAGGGATAGACTAACAGGTGTAGGTCAGGATAGACTAACAGGTGTAGGTCAGGATAGACTAACAGGTGTAGGTCAGGATAGACTAACAGGTGTAAGGGATAGACTAACAGGTGTGAGGGATCTAACAGGATAGACTAACAGGTGTAAGGGATAGACTAACAGGTGTAGGTCAGGATAGACTAACAGGTGTAGGTCAGGATAGACTAACAGGTGTAGGTCAGGATAGACTAACAGGTGTAGGTCAGATAGACTAACAGGTGTAGGTCAGGATAGACTAACAGGTGTAGGTCAGGATAGACTAACAGGTGTAGGGATAGACTAACAGGTGTAGGTCAGGATAGACTATCAGGTGTAGGTCAGGATAGACTAACAGGTGTAGGTCAGGATAGACTAACAGGTGTAAGTCAGGATAGACTAACAGGTGTAGGTCTAACAGGTGTAAGGGATAGACTAACAGGTGTAGGTCAGGATAGACTAACAGGTGTAGGTCAGGATAGACTAACAGGTGTAGGTCAGGATAGACTATCAGGTGTAAGGGATAGACTAACAGGTGTAGGTCAGGATAGACTAACAGGTGTAGGTCAGGATAGACTAACAGGTGTAGGTCAGGATAGACTATCAGGTGTAAGGGATAGACTAACAGGTGTAGGTCAGGATAGACTAACAGGTGTAAGGGATAGACTAACAGGTGTAGGTCAGGATAGACTAACAGGTGTAAGGGATAGACTATCAGGTGTAGGTCAGGATAGACTAACAGGTGTAAGGGATAGACTAACAGGTGTAAGGGATAGACTAACAGGTGTAGGTCAGGATAGACTAACAGGTGTAAGTCAGGATAGACTAACAGGTGTAAGGGATAGACTAACATGTGTAAGGAATAGACTATCAGGTGTAGGTCAGGATAGACTAACAGGTGTAGGTCAGGATAAACTAACAGGTGTAGGTCAGGATAGACTAACAGGTGTAAGGGATAGACTAACAGGTGTAGGTCAGGATAGACTAACAGGTGTAAGGGATAGACTAACAGGTGTAGGGGACTAACAGACTAACAGGTGTAGGTCAGGATAGACTAACAGGTGTAAGGGATAGACTAACAGGTGTAAAAGATAGACTAACAGGTGTAGGTCAGGATAGACTATCAGGTGTAAGGGATAGACTAACAGGTGTAAGGGATAGACTAACAGGTGTAGGTCAGGATAGACTATCAGGTGTAAGGGATAGACTAACAGGTGTAAAAGATAGACTAACAGGTGTAGGTCAGGATAGACTATCAGGTGTAAGGGATAGACTAACAGGTGTAAGGGATAGACTAACAGGTGTAAGGGATAGACTAACAGGTGTAGGTCAGGATAGACTAACAGGTGTAGGTCAGGATAGACTAACAGGTGTAGGTCAGGATAGACTAACAGGTGTAGGTCAGATAGACTAACAGGTGTAGGTCAGGATAGACTAACAGGTGTAAGGGATAGACTAGAAGGGATAGACTAACAGGTGTAGGTCAGGATAGACTATCAGGTGTAAGGGATAGACTAACAGGTGTAAGGGATAGACTAACAGGTGTAGGTCAGATTAGACTAACAAGTGTAGGTCAGGATAGACTAACAGGTGTAAGGGATAGACTAACAGGTGTAGGTCAGGATAGACTAACAGGTGTAGGTCAGGATAGACTAACAGGTGTAAGGGATAGACTAACAGGTGTAAGGGATAGACTAACAGGTGTAGGTCAGGATAGACTAACAGGTGTAGGTCAGGATAGACTAACAGGTGTAAGGGATAGACTAACAGGTGTAAGGGATAGACTAACAGGTGTAGGTCAGGATAGACTAACAGGTGTAGGGATAGGACTAACAGGTGTAGGGGATAGACTAACAGGTGTAGGTAGGATAGACTAACATGTGTAGGTCAGGATAGACTAACAGGTGTAGGTCAGGATAGACTATCAGGTGTAGGTCAGGATAGACTAACAGGTGTAGGTCAGGATAGACTAACAGGTGTAAGGGATAGACTATCAGGTGTAAGGGATAGACTAACAGGTGTAAGGGATAGACTAACAGGTGTAGGTCAGGATAGACTATCAGGTGTAGGTCAGGATAGACTAACAGGTGTAGGTCAGGATAGACTAACAGGTGTAGGTCAGGATAGACTAACAGGTGTAGGTCAGGATAGACTAACAGGTGTAGGTCAGGACTAACAGGTGTAGGTCAGGATAGACTAACAGGTGTAGGTCTAACAGGTGTATAGATAGACTAACAGGTGTAGGTCAGGATAGACTAACAGGTGTAGGTCAGGATAGACTAACAGGTGTAGGTCAGGATAGACTAACAGGTGTAAGGGATAGACTAACAGGTGTAGGTCAGGATAGACTAACAGGTGTAGGTCAGGATAGACTAACAGGTGTAGGTCAGGATAGACTAACAGGTGTAAGGGATAGACTAACAGGTGTAAGGGATAGACTAACAGGTGTAAGGGATAGACTAACAGGTGTAAGTAGACTAACAGGGATAGACTAACAGGTGTAGGTCAGGATAGACTAACAGGTGTAAGGGATAGACTAACAGGTGTAAGGGATAGACTAACAGGTGTAAGTCAGGATAGACTAACAGGTGTAAGGGATAGACTAACAGGTGTAAGGGATAGACTAACAGGTGTAAGGGATAGACTAACAGGTGTAAGGGATAACAGGTGTAAGGGATAGACTAACAGGTGTAGGTCAGGATAGACTAACAGGTGTAGGTCAGGATAGACTAACAGGTGTAGGTCAGGATAGACTAACAGGTGTAAGGGATAGACTAACAGGTGTAAGGGATAGACTAACAGGTGTAAGGGATAGACTAACAGGTGTAAGGGATAGACTAACAGGTGTAGGTCAGGATAGACTAACAGGTGTAGGTCAGGATAGACTAACAGGTGTAGGTCAGGATAGACTAACAGGTGTAAGGGATAGACTAACAGGTGTAGGTCAGGATAGACTAACAGGTGTAAGGGATAGACTAACAGGTGTAGGTCAGGATAGACTAACAGGTGTAAGGGATAGACTAACAGGTGTAAGGGATAGACTAACAGGTGTAGGTCAGGATAGACTAACAGGTGTAAGGGATAGACTAACAGGTGTAGGTCAGGATAGACTAACAGGTGTAGGTCAGGATAGACTAACAGGTGTAAGTGATAGACTAACAGGTGTAGGTCAGGATAGACTAACAGGTGTAGGTCAGGATAGACTAACAGGTGTAGGTCAGGATAGACTAACAGGTGTAAGGGATAGACTAACAGGTGTAAGGGATAGACTAACAGGTGTAAGTCAGGATAGACTAACAGGTGTAAGGGATAGGTGTAACAGGTGTAAGGGATAGACTAACAGGTGTAGGTCAGATAGACTAACAGGTGTAAGGGATAGACTAACAGGTGTAGGTCAGGGATAGACTAACAGGTGTAGGTCAGGGATAGACTAACAGGTGTAGGTCAGGATAGACTAACAGGTGTAGGTCAGGATAGACTAACAGGTGTAAGGGATAGACTAACAGGTGTAGGTCAGGGATAGACTAACAGGTGTAGGTCAGGATAGACTAACAGGTGTAAGGGATAGACTAACAGGTGTAAGGGATAGACTAACAGGTGTAGGTCAGGATAGACTAACAGGTGTAGGTCAGGATAGACTAACAGGTGTAAGGGATAGACTAACAGGTGTAAGGGATAGACTAACAGGTGTAGGTCAGGATAGACTTACAGGTGTAGGTCAGGATAGACTAACAGGTGTAGGTCAGGATAGACTAACAGGCAGTCCGTATTCCGTTGATTCATATTCTGTAAATGGGTCATTGTAACGTTAGATATCTGATGGGGTATATTATAATTTTTTAATGGCCGTTGTTTTTCCAGGCTTGAAAACACGCTCCAATCATCCTCTACTCGGGCGCTGTTGAGATTCTCACCTTGTCCAGTAAAATGTCAAACCGGGGTCGCTTGAGACGAGCCGGTAGCAGCTAATTTACCAACGAGGAGGAACGGAACGCACCGGCTGTCGGGACTAACGATTGGCGGGGTCGTTAGGAACACTCCCTGCCCAGGTAATTAGCTTTAATAAGGGAGAGTGAAAACTGCCACTTTGGGGAGATGTGTGTGTGTGTGTGAGAGAGGTCAATATGGCATACAAATGAGAGAGAGGGGGGGGGGCGAGAGGTGTGGGCGGGAGAGAGTGAGAGAGCGAGCGAGACGGGACGGGAGGGAGACGGGGGCGGGAGGCAGAGAAAGAGAGAGGGGAGAGAGAGAGAGGTGTTCTAAATTAGCTTTACAAATGAGACAGCTCCTACTAAATGGAAGACAGAATTGAATATGAAAATATTCTGTTCTGTTCTAATGGAAGCCTCCGTCTCCACATTGGCAACCTGTCTCTCCTATCTGTTTGTCTGTCAATATCACTGGAAGTCTGTGAGCCAATTAGTACAACCCATCCCCCCTGTCTCTGTCTGTCTGACAGTCATTGCACTCTGCCTACAGATCCATAATGGAACTCAATAAGTTGTCGCTCAAATTACACTCAAGTGGCACCCTGGTTCAAAGAAGTGCACTATATAGGGAATAGGACTCTGGTCTGTAGTAGTGCACCATATAGGGAATAGGGCTCTGGTCTAAAGTAGTGCACCATATAGGGAATAGGGCTCTGGTCTAAAGTAGTGCACCATATAGGGAATAGGGCTCTGGTCTATAGTAGTGTACTGAATAGGGAATAGGGCTCTGGTCTATAGTAGTGTTCTATATAGGGAATAGGGCTCTGGTCTATCGTAGTGTTCTATATAGGGAATAGGGCTCTGGTCTATAGTAGTGTTCTATATAGGGTATAGGGCTCTGGTCTATAGTAGTGTACTATATAGGGAATAGGGCTCTGGTCTGTAGTAGTGTTCTATATAGGGAATAGGGCTCTGGTCTATAGTAGTGTTCTATATAGGGAATAGGGCTCTGGTCTATAGTAGTGTTCTATATAGGGAATAGGGCTCTGGTCTGTAGTAGTGTTCTATATAGGGAATAGGGCTCTGGTCTATAGTAGTGTTCTATATAGGGAATAGGGCTCTGGTCTGTAGTAGTGCACCATATAGGGAATAGGGCTCTGGTCTGTAGTAGTGCACTCTATAGGGAATAGGGGGCCATTAGGGAAGCATACTAACACTCCTGAGATGGTGAGTGTCCAGACTATGGACCAATGCTTCACTGATCCTGACCTGCTCATGAAGGAGAGATATGAAGAGACCGATGGCCTGAACTTGGCCATCTTCAGTTGTTGTGCAGGGTAGCCTAGTGGTTAGAGAGTTGGACTAGTAATCAAAAGGTTGCAAGTTCAAATCCCCGAGCTGACAAGGTACAAATCTGTTGTTCTGCCCCTGAACAGGTGTCATTGAAGATTAAAATTTGTTCTTGACTGACTTGCCTAGTTAAATATAAAGGTAAAAAAATCTTAATTCTGGAGCAGTCTTTGTGGTCACTCTGGTAAATAACAGGTACAAAAACAGGGAGGGACTACCACTGTTCCTAGGCCGTCATTGAAAATAAGAATTTGTTCTTTACTGACTTGCCTCGTTAAATAAAGGTAAAATAAATAAATAAAACCTGCACTAGCCCATAATACTCCTTCTCCCCATTGCAAAATGTTTTGCATCGCTGTGCCCCGAATGAATTGGACCCAGGAGTCGGAGTGGCCAGAGCTGCACACCAGTAGCAAGGTTTTGTGCCACTCCTGTGGCGGGCCGGGCGCAGTGCACGCTGACACGGTTGCCAGGTTACGGTGTTTCCTCCGAGTCATTGGTGCGGCTGGCTTCCGGGTTCAGCGGGCATTGTGTCAAGAAACAGTGCGGCTTGTTTCGGAGGACGCACGGCTCTCGACCTTCGTCGTTCGGGAGTGCCAATCGATGGGACAAGACTGTAACTACCAAAGAAAATGGGGTAAATAAATAAAAATAGGTCGGAGCAAAAGCCTGCTCTGTCGGTAGCTCTCTATATGAAGAGGATTTGGTCACCTCTGTGCTACTGGCTTGGTTTACAGTGCAATACAGCGCCACCTGGTGTTACACAGCAGTAATGGCAAAATGACATTGGAATAGGTATTTGTAACCAGGTTTACAAACAACTTTTGATTTAAGAAAAAATCTGAGTTAAGTAAACATGTCATGACAGGCCTGACGGAAACAACTATTTGTTTTCGGTAAACTTTCCAAATGTCGACATAACAAAATACGCTGGACAAGGTGGGATTTAATGCACAGATATTGATATAATAACCATCATATGGAAGTAACCGTTGAGTTACGCGATGACGCGGTGTGTGATCCTCCCCTACGACTCGTCGGGAAAGCAAGCAGTTTATTAGGCTTCAGATGAAATATGTAAGAAATCATGAACTTCACAGGGTGGTGAAAGTGCGCGGTGATCTTGATGCTCATTTCCAATACATTTTGAGGATCTTATTCCGGTGACATGATGATTGATGCCGAACTGCCCTTTGACAAATAAAAATTATTCATCTCTTTAGTACATAGTCTCATCGCTCGCTATACAACGCAACATGTCTTGAGCTGACTATTAAGAGCTGAAAGTGCAAGGGAAACAGATTGTCGGTACGTGGGAATTTAACCCTAAAAACAATGTATTTTATATGCACCATGTCATCACACACAGCCTTTTATCTGCTACAAGTTAGTTTGATGGAAACACCTCTCTCTCTCGTGGGTAAATTTGCATATTGTTTTTATGCAGATTTTACAATATTCGCATTGGGTTAGACGGAAACCGAGCTGGTGAGTTACTTTGAAAATAAAGTGGAGGGAGAATGAGAATATAAAAACACAAAAAAATCACTTTATTTAAAGGATCTGTTTTTTTTTTGGGGGGGGGGGGTTACTCTGTTCTACAAAACAAAAAGGTATATTACAGTATACCTCCATTATCGGACAGTATACAAGAGAGTCCTGCACTCAGATCAGGCCTACATTCCTGGTCTCAGAGCTGATCTAGGATCAGTTTTGTCTTTAAGATTATAACAAATACAATTATATGGACAGAGGGAACCTGATCCTAGATCAGCACTCCTACTCTGAGACACATGATCCATAACAGCCCTTGGACTAAGAAGCACTTTCAATGGAGATTCTCAATGAAAGAGTGTTTCATCTGGGTCCATGAGTGTGTTTCATCTGGGTCCATGAGTGTGTTTCATCTGGGTCCATGAGTGTGTTTCATCTGGGTCCATGAGTGTGTTTCATCTGGGTCCATGAGTGTGTTTCATCTGGGTCCATGAGTGTGTTTCATCTGGGTCCATGAGTATGTTTCATCTGGGTCCATGAGTGTGTTTCATCTGGGTCCATGAGTATGTTTCATCTGGGTCCATGAGTACGTTTCATCTGGGTCCATGAGTATGTTTCATCTGGGTCCATGAGTATGTTTCATCTGGGTCCATGAGTATGTTTCATCTGGGTCCATGAGTATGTTTCATCTGGGTCCATGAGTATGTTTCATCTGGGTCCATGAGTATGTTTCATCTGGGTCCATGAGTATGTTTCATCTGGGTCCATGAGTATGTTTCATCTGGGTCCATGAGTGTGTTTCATCTGGGTCCATGAGTGTGTTTCATCTGGGTCCATCTGGGTCCATGAGTATGTTTCATCTGGGTCCACCTGGGTCCATGAGTGTGTTTCATCTGGGTCCATGAGTATGTTTCATCTGGGTCCATGAGTATGTTTCATCTGGGTCCATGAGTATGTTTCATCTGGGTCCATGAGTATGTTTCATCTGGGTCCATGAGTGTGTTTCATCTGGGTCCATGAGTGTGTTTCATCTGGGTCCATGAGTATGTTTCATCTGGGTCCATCTGGGTCCCTGAGTGTGTTTCATCTGGGTCCATGAGTATGTTTCATCTGGGTCCGGGAAACCAGCCCTGTAAGAACTGGGTCAACTTAGAAGTGTAGTCTTCTACCATTAATTTACAGAGGAGAGACTGTCAGGTGACTCGGGTTGAAAAGTCCCAGATGCAGGATATCCTGAATAGAGAAGGACTAAGCAGGGAACTCAGAACCCTACCACCAGGATTTCTGGGAAATTAGGGAATTTAAATAAAATAAAAAATATGACACCTTTATGTTAAAAAAAAATGTATCTATTTTAAAAATCTAATGAAATGTAAAAAAAAATGTACCCATCAGCTTTCAGTGAGAGCTCGGTGATGGAGAGGAGACCAATGGACTGTCAGCTTTCAGTGAGAGCTCGGTGATGGTGAGGAGACCAATGGACTGTCAGCTTTCAGTGAGAGCTCGGTGATGGAGAGGAGACCAATGGACTGTCAGCTTTCAGTGAGAGCTCGGTGATAGAGAGGGGACCAATGGACTGTCAGCTTTCAGTGAGAGCTCGGTGATGGAGAGGAGACCAATGGACTGTCAGCTTTCAGTGAGAGCTCGGTGATGGAGAGGAGACCAATGGACTGTCAGCTTTCAGTGAGAGCTCGGTGATGGAGGGGACCAATGGACTGTCAGCTTTCAGTGAGAGCTCGGTGATGGAGAGGAGACCAATGGACTGTCAGCTTTCAGTGAGAGCTCGGTGATGGTGAGGAGACCAATGGACTGTCAGCTTTCAGTGAGAGCTCGGTGATGGAGAGGAGACCAATGGACTGTCAGCTTTCAGTGAGAGCTCGGTGATGGTGAGGAGACCAATGGACTGTCAGCTTTCAGTGAGAGCTCGGTGATGGAGAGGAGACCAATGGACTGTCAGCTTTCAGTGAGAGCTCGGTGATGGAGAGGGGACCAATGGACTGTCAGTTTTCAGTGAGAGCTCGGTGATGGAGAGAAGACCAATGGACTGTCAGCTTTCAGTGAGAGCTCGGTGATGGAGAGGAGACCAATGGACTGTCAGCTTTCAGTGAGAGCTCGGTGATGGAGAGGAGACCAATGGACTGTCAGCTTTCAGTGAGAGCTCGGTGATGGTGAGGAGACCAATGGACTGTCAGCTTTCAGTGAGAGCTCGGTGATGGAGAGGAGACCAATGGACTGTCAGCTTTCAGTGAGAGCTCGGTGATGGAGAGGAGACCAATGGACTGTCAGCTTTCAGTGAGAGCTCGGTGATGGAGAGGAGACCAATGGACTGTCAGCTTTCAGTGAGAGCTCGGTGATGGAGAGGAGACCAATGGACTGTCAGCTTTCAGTGAGAGCTCGGTGATGGAGAGGGGACCAATGGACTGTCAGCTTTCAGTGAGAGCTCGGTGATGGAGAGGAGACCAATGGACTGTCAGCTTTCAGTGAGAGCTCGGTGATGGAGAGGAGACCAATGGACTGTCAGCTTTCACTGAGAGCTCGGTGATGGAGAGGGGACCAATGGACTGTCAGCAATGAGGAGGACATGTTGGAGACGATACAAAATGGAGGACCGAAGGGATTTTGTCATAGTCAGGGTTGGGTACCCTATTCCCTACATAGTGCACTACATTAGACCAGGTCCTATGGTACCCTGTTCCCTTCATAGTGCACTCATTCTGACAAGGGATCCATAGGCCTCAGGTCAAAAATAGTGCACTATATAGGGATTAGGGTTCCATTTGGAATGGACAACAGGAATAGGACCTGTTCTACAGTAAAACTACCTAAAACACATTGACTGCATCACCTGCACTGTGAGATGCCTTTTGAGTTGTTTATCAGTCCCATTCCCCTCCCTCCCTCATTCCCCTCCCTCTTCTTCTCTCCCTTCCTGGTACAGGGATCCCCTTCCTCCCTCATTCCCCTCCCTCTTCTTCTCTCCCTTCCTGGTACAGGGATCCCCTTCCTCCCTCATTCCCCTCCCTCTTCTTCTCTCCCTTCCCGGTACAGGGATCTCCTTCTCTTCCTCCCTCATTCCCCTCCCTCTTCTTCTCTCCCTTCCTGGTACAGGGATCTCCTTCCTCCCTCATTCCCCTCCCTCTTCTTCTCTCCCATCCTGGTACAGGGATCTCCTTCCTCCCTCATTCCCCTCCCTCTTCTTCTCTCCCTTCCTGGTACAGAGATCTACTTCTCTTCCTCCCCATTTCCTTCCCGATCTGTTTTTGGGGCATCCTTTCCCTCTTCCTGCTTTCCATCCTTCTCTTCCTGGTTCGACTTGATCTCTTCCTGTTTCCCATCCTTCTCTTCCTGGTTCGACTTGATCTCTTCCTGTTTCCCATCCTTCTCTTCCTGTTTCCCATCCTTCTCTTCCTGTTTCCCATCCTTCTCTTCCTGTTTCCCATCCTTCTCTTCCTGTTTCTCATCCTTCTCTTCCTGGTTCGACTTGATCTCTTCCTGATTTGTGGTGACCTTTTCCTGTTTCCCATCTTTAGGCCCCTCCTCCTTGGCTACCTCCTGCAGGTTGTACTTCCTGTATAGAGTGTAGTCCCTGACGACGCTGACGCAGCACACACTCTTGATGACCTCGACGATGATGGTGAGCTCAGGGGTGGTCAGGTCAACCTTGTTTTTAGGATTCATCTTCCCCACCAGGCCTGCAGGGGGGAGATAAACATAATGAGCATGGCCAGGTACAGAGTTTATAGGAGCGAACACAGTACACACACAGGGGTTGTCCCATGGACAGAGGACAGGTGTGTGAGATATGGATACACTAGGAACATGTAGAGACAGTTTCCTGGATGTAATCTCTACCCAGCATGCTTCTCAGACCAGGCCCAATCTGTGTCTGGGGAAAATGGTCCAATGAGACACACAGAAACATCCAGGATGGAAGTGGTCGGACCAAGCAAAGAGGTTTGACTTTGAGGAAGATTAAATCTGTCTTCAGTATTCTAGAAGACCGTTTTAGAATTCTACAATAGAACTTCATTTAATGTGTTCTATTCGATAGGATCTCTGTGATTATACGGCATCACAATAGATCAAAGGTAAAAGAGGGAGGTCCTCAATAAGGAAGTGGTCGGACCAAGCAGACACGAGGCCGGAAGACCGTTTTGCTAGTACAGACTGGGATATGTTCCAGGGATTCAACCACAACAGTCACGAGCTTCCTCAATAAGTGCATAGACGATGAACGCGCCCACAGTACCTATAAGAACGTATCCAAACCAAACACCATGGATCACAGGCAGTATCCACGCTGGGCTGAAAGCCAGAGTCACCGCTCACAGGGGACGGGACACGGACACATACAAGAAAGCTACGACATCAAACATGCAGAAGGACAATATAGGAGGAATCGTAGTACAGCGTCTCCGATGCTCGTCTTACGTGGCAGGGCTTTGCAGATGGTAACGGATTACAAAGGGAAACCCAGCCTAGAGCTGCCCAGCGATGCAGAAGCCATAGACTGTCACTGTTCACTCTGCTACCCTCTATACCAGCCACCCAGGCCATTGACTGTCACTGTTCACTCTGCTACCCTCTATACCAGCCACCCAGGCCATAGACTGTCACTGTTCACTCTGCTACCCTCTATACCAGCCACCCAGGCCATAGACTGTCACTGTTCACTCTGCTACCCTCTATACCAGCCACCCAGGCCATAGACTGTCACTGTTCACTCTGCTACCCTCTATACCAGCCACCCAGGCCATAGACTGTCACTGTTCACTCTGCTACCCTCTATACCAGCCACCCAGGCCATAGACTGTCACTGTTCACTCTGCTACCCTCTATACCAGCCACCCAGGCCATAGACTGTCACTGTTCACTCTGCTACCCTCTATACCAGCCACCCAGGCCATAGACTGTCACTGTTCACTCTGCTACCCTCTATACCAGCCACCCAGGCCATAGACTGTCACTGTTCACTCTGCTACCCTCTATATCAGCCAGCCAGGCCATAGACTGTCACTGTTCACTCTGCTACCCTCTATACCAGCCACCCAGGCCATAGACTGTCACTGTTCACTCTGCTACCCTCTATATCAGCCAGCCAGGCCATAGACTGTCACTGTTCACTCTGCTACCCTCTATACCAGCCACCCAGGCCATAGACTGTCACTGTTCACTCTGCTACCCTCTATACCAGCCACCCAGGCCATAGACTGTCACTGTTCACTCTGCTACCCTCTATACCAGCCACCCAGGCCATAGACTGTCACTGTTCACTCTGCTACCCTCTATACCAGCCACCCAGGCCATAGACTGTCACTGTTCACTCTGCTACCCTCTATACCAGCCACCCAGGCCATAGACTGTCACTGTTCACTCTGCTACCCTCTATACCAGCCACCCAGGCCATAGACTGTCACTGTTCACTCTGCTACCCTCTATACCAGCCACCCAGGCCATAGACTGTCACTGTTCACTCTGCTACCCTCTATACCAGCCACCCAGGCCATAGACTGTCACTGTTCACTCTGCTACCCTCTATACCAGCCACCCAGGCCATAGACTGTCACTGTTCACTCTGCTACCCTCTATACCAGCCACCCAGGCCATAGACTGTCACTGTTCACTCTGCTACCCTCTATACCAGCCACCCAGGCCATAGACTGTCACTGTTCACTCTGCTACCCTCTATACCAGCCACCCAGGCCATAGACTGTCACTGTTCACTCTGCTACCCTCTATACCAGCCACCCAGGCCATAGACTGTCACTGTTCACTCTGCTACCCTCTATACCAGCCACCCAGGCCATAGACTGTCACTGTTCACTCTGCTACCCTCTATACCAGCCACCCAGGCCATAGACTGTCACTGTTCACTCTGCTACCCTCTATACCAGCCACCCAGGCCATAGACTGTTACTGTTCACTCTGTCTGACAAACGGTACCGGAACAACAGGCTCCGAGACAGGTTCTATCCCCAAGCCAGAAGACTGATAAATATAGCCAGACTGCTCAATATAGCCAGACTGCTCAATATAGCCAGACTGATACATATAGCCAGACTGATACATATAGCCAGACTGATACATATAGCCAGACTGATACATATAGCCAGACTGATCAATATAGCCAGACTGATCAATATAGCCAGACTGCTCAATATAGCCAGACTGCTCAATATAGCCAGACTGCTCAATATAGCCAGACTGCTCAATATAGCCAGACTGCTCAATATAGCCAGACTGCTCAATATAGCCAGACTGATCAATATAGCCAGACTGATCAATATAGCCAGACTGCTCAATATAGCCAGACTGCTCAATATAGCCAGACTGCTCAATATAGCCAGACTGCTCAATATAGCCAGACTGCTCAATATAGCCAGACTGATCAATATAGCCAGACTGATCAATATAGCCAGACTGATCAATATAGCCAGACTGATCAATAGTCAATAAATGGTGTCCAAACTATATTGCACTGATCGCACAATCACTAGACTTTATACCCACAAACACACACACCTTCACACTCATCATATGCTGCTGCTACTCTGTTCTTCATTTGACTCTAATTATTATCTATCCTGATGCCTAGTCACTTTACCTTGCCTTCATCTACATATCTACCTCAAATACCTTATTATCTATCCTGATGCCTAGTCACTTTACCCTGCCTTCATCTACATATCTACCTCAAATACCTTATTATCTATCCTGATGCCTAGTCACTTTACCCTGCCTTCATCTACATATCTACCTCAAATACCTTGTTATTATCTATCCTGATGCCTAGTCACTTTACCCTGCCTTCATGTACATATCTACCTCTAATACCTTATTATCTATCCTGATGCCTAGTCACTTTCTCCCTGCCTTCATGTACATATCTACCTCAAATACCTTATTATCTATCCTGATGTCTAGTCACTTTCTCCCTGCCTTCATGTACATATCTACCTCAAATACCTTATTATCTATCCTGATGCCTAGTCACTTTACCCTGCCTTCATGTACATATCTACCTCAAAGACCTTGTACCTCTGCACATTGATCTGGTGCTGGTACTCTCTGTGTACAGCTTATTATTGTGCATTTTATTGTGTTAATGTTAGTTAGCATGTTACTGTATTCCTCGTGTTAGTTAGCATGTTATTGTATTCCTCGTGTTAGTTAGCATGTTATTGTATTCCTCGTGTTAGTTAGCATGTTATTGTATTCCTTGTGTTAGTTAGCATGTTATTGTGTTAGTTACCATGTTACTGTATTCCTCGTGTTAGTTATCATGTTACTGTATTCCTCGTGTTAGTTACCATGTTACTGTATTCCTCGTGTTAGTTAGCATGTTATTGTATTCCTCGTGTTAGTTAGCATGTTATTGTATTCCTCGTGTTAGTTAGCATGTTATTGTGTTAGTTACCATGTTACTGTATTCCTCGTGTTAGTTACCATGTTACTGTATTCCTCGTGTTAGTTACCATGTTACTGTATTCCTCGTGTTAGTTAGCATGTTATTGTATTCCTCGTGTTAGTTAGCATGTTATTGTATTCCTCGTGTTAGTTAGCATGTTATTGTGTTAGTTACCATGTTACTGTATTCCTCGTGTTAGTTATCATGTTACTGTATTCCTCGTGTTAGTTAGCATGTTATTGTGTTAGTTACCATGTTACTGTATTCCTCGTTTTAGTTATCATGTTACTGTATTCCTCGTGTTAGTTACCATGTTACTGTATTCCTCGTGTTAGTTAGCATGTTACTGTATTCCTCGTGTTAGTTATCATGTTACTGTATTCCTCGTGTTAGTTAGCATGTTACTGTATTCCTCGTGTTAGTTACCATTTTAATCTTAAACTCTTCATCGTTGAGAAAGGTTCGTAAGCATTTCAATGTTCACCAGTTGTATTCGGTGCAATCGATCTGATTTGGGGTAATTCTCTGGTCTCTGAACACACTGTATCTCGAGATGTGTTTCCCAGTACTGTGTCCATGTAGCCCACCTGCCAGGGCCTTGATGATGTCATCCCTCTTGTTGTGGGAGCTGTTCCGAGCCTTGAAGGCGATCTGGTAGCTGCCCTGGTTGGGGGCTTTAAACCACGGCTCTAAGAACACACTCAGGTACTTATCCATGTCCTCCTGGAACGCCTTGCACGTTCCACTCACCTAGAACACACGGAGAACCATCAGAACCACAAGGAACCCCCCCCCACCACCAAAAAAACCCCCACACATTCCCAAAAAGAGACATTCTTCCAGCCAGTCTTTCCCTCTCTCTTCTGGTTGGACGGTCAGGAAACCTCCATGCCATCTGATACTCAGCCCCATGACATTACATGTGCTCACCGGCAGCATTCTGAGGATGACTCGTGACTTGTTCTTCTTGGTGATGTGGAGGTCTGACAGGATGTGATGCACCAGCTTCTCAGGGTCTGGAGAGAGACATAGAGAGAGAGACAGATAGGGGAGAGAGAGAGACAGACAGAGAGACAGAGACAGAGAGAGACAGCGAGAGAGAGAGACAGCGAGAGAGAGACAGCGAGAGAGAGAGAGAATAAAAATACTAGTTATAAACAAAACAGACTATTTTGAGAACTTCTGAATAGGTGTAACTGTCAATGTTGGCAGTTCTTTATAAAACCTAGCCTGGTCCCAGATCTGTTTCTGCTATCATGTCAGCTCCTTGTCATGCCAAGTTAGTGGCATGACGGCACGAAACAGACTGGTACCCAGGCTAGGATAAAACTAAGGATTATTGAAATGAGCTCAAGAACTATGCTAAAAGTGTCTGCTATAAATGAGTCGTCTCACTCTCCACTCAGGGCCCTGGTCCAAAGTAGTGGGCTCCCGAGTGGCACAGCGGTCTAAGACACAGCATCTCAGTGCTAGAGGGGTCACTACAGACACCCTGGTTAGGATCCAGGCTGTATCACAACCGGCCGCCATTGGGAGTCCCACAATTGGCCCAGTGTCGTCCTGGTTTGGCCGGTGTAGGCCGTCATTGTAAATAAGAATTTGTTCTTAACTGACTTGCCCAGTTAAATCAAGGTTCAGTTAAAAATATATACTGAGTCTTTTGAGACATGCTTAATCTCAGTTAAACTCTTCCTCACCGAGGTTCCTGGTCTTGATGAAGATGACGTTGTTGGCCCCGCTGTCCATGGCCTGAAAGCGCCGCTGCCGTTTCCCCGACGACGCTTTGAGCTGCTTCACCTCCTTCTTCAGAGCCGCCTCCACATCTTCATCCTCCTCTTCCTCGCTACTGCTCTCCTCGGGTTCCTTAAACTGGGTTGTCAGAAGAGTTTAGAGAAGTTAGTTTAAACAAAAAAAAGACTTAAGATTTATAACTATTAACAAAGATTACTAACCAATAAAGATGTACAGTAGAAATAATAACTAATAACAATTCACACTGAAAGTTGGCTTGGCGCAGTTACTTAAGAAATGACTCCTATTTACGTTCAGTTGATGTCTGATTTGAATGACATGATTGGACAGTTATCCGTTCCACCAGTGACGAGTTCAAGGAAGGAATTAAGGGAAACACCTCGTCACGTATTCGTACATGGCCTCGCTAAATGTACTGCTTACATTCTCAGGTCCGTAGAGTTGGTCGGCGTATTCGTTCAGCAGGTTGAAGGCTTCCGCGGTGCATTTCCTCTCGTTCATATTGCAGGTGATGAGGACACCTTGCATGCCCACCTCGAGCTCCCGGGAACCCTTGTACTTCTTACTCCGGTGTCCGCCGCCATAACGTTTCTTACTGCGCTTTCTCAAGTCTTGTGCTTCGGACATATTTGATCATATACAGGAGTCCTGGATAATAGTTTGTTAACTGTTAGAAAAAAACACATTTACCTGGATAACATTAACTATCTGGTTTATTGTTTGGCACATGCAAGTATAGTAGAATTGGCTAGCTAGCTAACATGCAAGCACAACAAACGACACGAGCCGGGATTGCTTACGTTATCTACTGTACTAAATCTCAATCCTTGATCGTACACGTTGGATTAAATGCTAACAATGTATCGTTTAATTTGCTAAATTACAGAGCTACTAGTCAACGTTTATCGTACTCTTCTCGAGTTGAGCCTGAAGGTACTCGTGGGCTCCTTCCTTCATTCAAACACGCGAGTGTTGTGAGCAGCAAAAGTGGAATCGGCGTATCGCCTTCAAAATAAAAGTCCCCAATTGAAACATGTAAACTAATAAAAAATATTGAAATCATGACACAATTGGACTATATATGTTTAACAAGGTTGGAATGCTGTTAGAAAAATTCAACATTAGACTATTTGACAACAAAATTGTTAAATCTGTTGATCACACTGTATAAACTTAGGGATGATGGTCCAAACGCATCAAGACAGTCATGGAGAGGGCACGACACAACCTATTCCCCCTCGGGAGACTGAAAAGATTTGTCATGGGTCCTCAGATCCTCCAAACGTTTTACAGCTGCACCACCGAGAGCATCCTGACGGGTTGCATCACTGCCTGGTATGGCAACTGCTCTGCCTCCGACCACAATGCACTACAGAGGGTAGTGTGTATGGTCCAGTACATCACCGGGGCAAAGCTTCCTGCCATCCAGGACCTCTATACCAGGCGGTGTCAGAGGAAGGCCCTAAAAACTGTTAAAGACTGCTAAGTCTAGGTCCAAGAGGCTTCTAAACAGCTTCTACCCCTAAGCCATTAGACTCCTGAACATCTAATCAAATGGCTACCCAGACTATTTTCATTGCCCCCCCCCCCTTTTACACCGCTGCTACTCTCTGTTGTTATCATCTAGTAGTCACTTCAATAACTCTACCTACATGTACATATTACCTCGACTAACCGGTACCCCCTCACATTGACTCTGTACCGGTACCCCCTCACATTGACTCTGTACCGGTACCCCCTCACATTGACTCTGTACCGGTACCCCCTCACATTGACTCTGTACCGGTACCCCCTCACATTGACTCTGTACCGGTACCCCCTCACATTGACTCTGTACCGGTACCCCCTCACATTGACTCTGTACCGGTACCCCCTCACATTGACTCTGTACCGGTACCCCCTCACATTGACTCTGTACCGGTACCCCCTCACATTGACTCTGTACCGGTACCCCCTCACATTGACTCTGTACCGGTAGCCCCTCACATTGACACTGTACCGGTACCCCCTCACATTGACTCTGTACCGGTAGCCCCTCACATTGACTCTGTACCGGTACCCCCTCACATTGACTCAGTACCGGTACCCCCTCACATTGACTCTGTACCGGTACCCCCTCACATTGACTCTGTACCGGTACCCCCTCACATTGACTCTGTACCGGTAGCCCCTCACATTGACTCTGTACCGGTACCCCCTCACATTGACTCTGTACCGGTAGCCCCTCACATTGACTCTGTACCGGTACCCCCTCACATTGACTCTGTACCGGTAGCCCCTCACATTGACTCTGTACCGGTAGCCCCTCACATTGACTCTGTACCGGTACCCCCTCACATTGACTCTGTACCGGTACCCCCTCACATTGACTCTGTACCGGTACCCCCTCACATTGACTCTGTACCGGTACCCCCTCACATTGACTCTGTACCGGTACCCCCTCACATTGTCTCTGTACCGGTACCCCACTGTATATGGTGTTGCTGTTGTTATTTTACCGCTGCTCTTTAATGACCTGTATTGTTCTTATTGTTATTGGTACTGCGTTGTTGGTTAGGGGCTCGTAAGTAAAGCATTTCACTGTAAGGAGGAATGTATTCGTGGCATGTGACTGATACAATTTGATTTGAACTTCAGAATTGCAAATAACATCAAATTGTATTGGTCACATACACACGGTCAGCAGATATTAATGCAAGTATAGCGAAATGCTTGTTCTTCTAGTTCTGACAGTGCAGTAATATCTAACAAGTAATCTAGCAATTCCCCAACAACTACCTAATGACACACAAATCTAAAGGGGTGAATGAGAATATGTACATGTAAGTGTAACAGTATAACTTTAGACCGTCCCCTCGCCCCCTACCCGGGCGCGAACCAGGGACCCTTTGCACACATCAACATCTGACACCCACGAAGCATCGTTACCCATCGCTCCACAAAAGCCACGGCCCTTGCAGAACAAGGGGAGCTACTACTTCAAGGTCTCAGAGCAAGTGACGTCACCGATTGAAATGCTATTAGCGCGCACCACCGCTAACGAAGCTAGCCATTTCACATCCGTTACATAAGTATATGGATGAGCGATGGCCGAGCTGCATAGGCAAGGTGCAGTAGATGGTATAAAATACAGTATACACATGTGATATGAGTAATGTAAGATACGTAAACATTATTAAAGTGGCATTATTTAGAGTGCGTTGTATAAAGTGACCAATGATCCATTTATTAAAGTGGCCAGTGATTGGGTTTCAATGTAGGCAGCAGCCTCTTTGAGTTAGTGATGGCTGTTTAGCAGTCTGATGGCCTTGAGATAGAAGCTGTTTTTCAGTCTCTCGGCCCCAGCTTTGATGCAGCTGTACTGACCTCGCTTTCTGGATGGTAGCGGTGTGAACAGGATGTGGCTCGGGTGGTTGTTGTCCTTGATGATCTTTTTGGCCTTCCTACATACACTATTTACATATGTTATGGTCTAGTGAAGGCTGGCTAAATTCTGGAAAAGAGGATGTTATTTTATCTCAGCATGCCCTACAGATGATACAATCTTCCTGTTATTTTATCTCAGCATGCCCTACAGAGGATCCCGTCTTCCTGTTATTTTATCTCAGCATGCCCTACAGAGGATCCCATCTACCTGTTATTTTATCTCAGCATGCCCTACAGATGATCCAATCTTCCTGTTATTTTATCTCAGCATGCCCTACAGAGGATCCAATCTTCCTGTTATTTTATCTCAGCATGTCCTACAGAGGATCCCATCGACCTGTTATTTTATCTCAGCATGCCCTACAGAGGATCCCATCTTCCTGTTATTTTATCTCAGCATGCCCTACAGAGGATCCCATCTACCTGTTATTTTATCTCAGCATGCCCTACAGAGGATCCCATCTTCCTGTTATTTTATCTCAGCATGCCCTACAGAGGATCCCATCTTCCTGTTCTTTTAGCTCAGCATGCCCTACAGAGGATCCCATCTTCCTGTTCTTTTAGCTCAGCATGCCCTACAGAGGATCCCATCTACCTGTTATTTTATCTCAGCATGCCCTACAGAGGATCCCATCTTCCTGTTCTTTTAGCTCAGCATGCCCTACAGAGGATCCCATCTTCCTGTTATTTTATCTCAGCATGCCCTACAGAGGATCCCATCTTCCTGTTATTTTATCTCAGCATGTCCTACAGAGGATCCCATCGACCTGTTATTTTATCTCAGCATGCCCTACAGAGGATCCCATCTACCTGTTATTTTATCTCAGCATGCCCTACAGAGGATCCCATCTTCCTGTTCTTTTAGCTCAGCATGCCCTACAGAGGATCCCATCTTCCTGTTCTTTTAGCTCAGCATGCCCTACAGAGGATCCCATCTTCCTGTTCTTTTAGCTCAGCATGCCCTACAGAGGATCCCATCTTCCTGTTATTTTATCTCAGCATGCCCTAGGGGCAGGGTGGTGAACCCCTAGAGGGGCAGGGTGGTGGACTGGACCTTTGATCTACTTCAGTCTTATCAATCACTTATACATATGTAATAATCTCTTACCCAGCTTGATGACTGTGGGCATTTTGGCTTCCTGTTTGTTGTTCTAAATAGATACGACTATAAAGGTCATATTGGATTGTGTAGATAGGCAGAAAATGAGCTTTAAATGCCCCCAAAAAATCTGGAGCAGGAACCCCAGAACCCCCGCCAGGTTATTCCCCCCCCCCCCCCCACTTCTAAAACTAAAGTTGCACCCCTGTATTAATTGTTACCCAGAAATGATTTGATATTGAGATTAAAAACGGTTGCATTGGACCTTAAAACAAAACCAAGAAATTGTATTGGTATAAAATAATGGAATTGTCAATACCCTTTATCAATGGTGCCAATGATTATGGACGTGACTGTAAATTAATCGTTTGACACTTTTCTACTATTGCATGGGGGACTTTTATTTTGAAATTCCCCCAAATTCCGTGACCCGGATTTGACCTGTTAGTGCTACTGGCAAGAACACGTAGCTAGCTAACAAAGCTCGAAATGCAACATCTCAAGGAAAAAGGTAACTAGTAGCTAGACAGCAATTAGCTATCGTTGCAGTGTGGTAGCATCTGCAGAGAAATTTTCCTAAAATTGTTCTCTCTTTGGCCTCTGTCTCATAGCTAACTAACTAGCTAGCTAAAGTGAGTTATTTAAGTTGCGATAGCTCGGCTAGCGAGCTATATAAACGAGCCTATTACGAATTCGGCAGGAACATTTTTATCTAGTTATTTTCCGTGGTAGCTTCACGTTATGTCAAGAGCAGCATTTGTATTTATTAGGGATCCCCATTAGTTCCTGCCAAGGCAGCAGCTACTCTTCTTGGGGTCCAAACACACCAAAGCACCCAGATATAAAACTGAACTATATTTGTACTGAATGCACTAAAGATAAAACAGTACGTCATATAACATCCCTACAACACAACATGTAAAATACCCCCATACAATTTTTAACATTTTATTTAACTAGGCAAGTCAATACTAGAACAAATTCTTATTTACAATAAGCCAATAGTGCGCCACCCTATGGAACTCGCTATTACGTCTGGTTGTGATACAGCCTGGAATCGTGCCAGGGTCTGTAGTGACGCCTCAGGTTCTGAGATGCAGTGCCTTAGACAGCCGCACCACTCGGGAGCCATCCCCAGAACCTTCTCTTAATTGCCTATGACCACAACAAATAATAATCGCCGGTCAATCTCCGTTGAGAGCGTCCGTTTCTATGGCGATTTAAAGGTGAAGTCTCAGAAATACACAATGAAAACAGGAACAGATTGTCTTTGAGGAGGGTGGATATTGAAATTCAGTCTGTTAGCTTCATGGATACTGACATGAGTGCTATGGGTCGGTAGTCATTTAAGCAGGTTACCTTAGCTTTTTTGGGGGGCACAAGGACTATGATGGTCTGCTTGAAACATGAAGGTATTACAGACTCAGTCAGGGAGAGTTTGAAAATGTCAATTAAGACACTTGCCAGTTGGTCCGCGCATGCTCTGAGTACACGTCCTGGTAATGTCTGGCCCTGCGTCCTTGTGAATGTTGACCTGCTTAAAGGTCTTACTCACATTGGCTACAAAGAGTGTGATCACACAGTCGTCCGGAACAGCTGGTGCTCTCATGCATGCTTCAGTGTTGCTTGCCTCGAAGCGAACGTAAAAGGCATTTTGCCCGTCTGGTAGGCACTGGGCAGCTCACGTCTGGGTTTCCCTTTGTCGTCCGTAACAGTTTGCCGCCTGCCACATCCGGTGAGCGTCAGAGCCAGTGTCGGCTTCATAACGGACACTGTGAGGCAGGTGTGAGAGAAACAACGAGCTCTGTGAGCCCTTTCCAAAGGCCATACAATATGATTGACTGAAATGCATCATTTGAGACTTGTCAACATTCATGCAGACTCCTACATACACTGATAACAGTCTGCACTCCAACATATGGGGCGGTAGGGTAGCCTAGTGGTTAGACTAGTAACCGGAAGGTTGCAAGTTCAAATCCCCAAGCTTTTTTGTAAGATAAGTTTAATGCTTGCAAGCAACTTACCTTGGCTTCTTACAGCATTCGCGTAACAGGCAGTCTCCTCGTGGAGTGCAATGAGAGGCAGGTGGTTAGAGCGTTGGACTAGTTAACTGTATGGTTGCAAGATTGAATCCCCGAGCTGACAAGGTACAAATCTGTCGTTCTGCCCCTGAACAGGCAGTTAACCCACTGTTCCTAGGCCGTCATTGAAAATAAGAATTTGTTCTTAACTGACTTGCCTAGTTAAATAAATATAAAATAAATAAAATATAGACCTCAGGGATAATGAGCAACATGGTATCATTTGGAAATGTCTAACTTTATTTCTGTACGCTCAGGTTGACATCCCCAGGGAATGGCCCACAAACAATGTCTCCTGATCTGAATCTGTGCCCGTAGGTCCATTTCCTCCCCCAGCGTCTCTGCGTCTTTTGGTTCCTCCGCTGCGGCTGGTGTCTGCAGCTCTATGGCAGGTTGTTCAGCGGAGAGACGTCATGGACTACGGCTTGGTGCAGGAGTTTGTCGTCACCGTGTTGGACGTAGTCCCAGATCTGATGAGTTACAGGGAGAAAGTCCAACTCATCATGGGTCTGAGAGCACAGGTGAGAGATGGGGCTGATGGGTGGAGAGGGGGAAGGAGAGATGGGGCTGATGGGTGGAGAGGGGAAGGAGAGATGGGGCTGATGGGTGGAGAGGGGGAAGGAGAGATGGGGCTGATGGGTAGAGAGGGGAAGGAGAGATGGGGCTGATGGGTGGAGAGGGGGGAAGGAGAGATGGGGCTGATGGGTGGAGAGTGGGAAGGAGAGATGGGGCTGATGGGTGGAGAGGGTGAAGGAGAGATGGGGCTGATGGGTGGAGAGGGGGACGGAGAGATGGGGCTGATGGGTGGAGAGGGGGACGGAGAGATGGGGCTGATGGGTGGAGAGGGTGAAGGAGAGATGGGGCTGATGGGTGGAGAGGGTGAAGGAGAGATGGGGCTGATGGGTGGAGAGGGGGACGGAGAGATGGGGCTGATGGGTAGAGAGGGGGACGGAGAGATGGGGCTGATGGGTGGAGAGGGGGAAGGAGAGATGGGGCTGATGGGTGGAGAGGGTGAAGGAGAGATGGGGCTGATGGGTGGAGAGGGTGAAGGAGAGATGGGGCTGATGGGTGGAGAGGGGGACGGAGAGATGGGGCTGATTTCCATAGACACGCTGCCTACAACACTGCGTTAAAACGTCTCCTACAACACCGTGTTAAAACGTCTCCTACAACACCGCGTTAAAACGTCTCCTACAACACCGTGTTAAAACGTCTCCTACAACACCGCGTTAAAACGTCACCTACAACACTGTGTTAAAATGTCTCCTACAACACCGTGTTAAAACGTCTCCTACAACACCGTGTTAAAACGTCTCCTACAACACCGTGTTAAAACGTCTCCTACAACACCGCGTTAAAACGTCTCCTACAACACTGCGTTAAAACGTCTCCTACAACACCGTGTTAAAACGTCTCCTACAACACCGTGTTAAAACGTCTCCTACAACACCGCGTTAAAACGTCTCCGTTTCCATGGACACGCTGCCTACAACACCGCGTTAAAACGTCTCCTACAACACTGCGTTAAAACGTCTCCTACAACACCGTGTTAAAGACGTGGGGCTCCTACAACAAGGAGATGGGGATGATGGGTGGAGAGGGGACAGAAGGAGAGATGGGGCGTGTTAAAACGTCTCCTACAACACCGCGTTAAAACGTCTCCGTTTCCATGGACACGCTGCCTACAACACCGCGTTAAAACGTCTCCTACAACACGGTGTTAAAACGTCTCCTACAACACGGTGTTAAAACGTGTCCTACAACACCGTGTTAAAACGTCTCCTACAACACCGCGTTAAAATGTCTCCTACAACATCGCGTTAAAACGTCTCCAACAACACCGCGTTAAAACGTCTCCTACAACACCGCGTTAAAACGTCTCCTACAACACCGTGTTAAAACGTCTCCTACAACACCGTGTTAAAACGTCTCCTACAACACCGTGTTAAAACGTCTCCGTTTCCATAGACATGCTGCCTACAACACCGTGTTAAAACGTCTCCTACAACACCGTGTTAAAACGTCTCCTACAACACCGTGTTAAAACGTCTCCTACAACACCGTGTTAAAACGTCTCCTACAACACCGCGTTAAAACGTCTCCTACAACGCTGCGTTAAAACGTCTCCTACAACGCCGCGTTAAAACGTCTCCTACAACACCGCGTTAAAACGTCTCCTACAACACCGCGTTAAAACGTCTCCTACAACACCGTGTTAAAACGTCTCCTACAACACCGTGTTAAAACGTCTCCTACAACACCGCGTTAAAACGTCTCCGTTTCCATGGACACGCTGCCTACAACACCGCGTTAAAACGTCTCCTACAACACCGCGTTAAAACGTCTCCTACAACACGGTGTTAAAACGTCTCCTACAACACGGTGTTAAAACGTGTCCTACAACACCGTGTTAAAACGTCTCCTACAACACCGCGTTAAAATGTCTCCTACAACATCGCGTTAAAACGTCTCCAACAACACCGCGTTAAAACGTCTCCTACAACACCGCGTTAAAACGTCTCCTACAACACCGTGTTAAAACGTCTCCTACAACACCGTGTTAAAACGTCTCCTACAACACCGTGTTAAAACGTCTCCGTTTCCATAGACATGCTGCCTACAACACCGTGTTAAAACGTCTCCTACAACACCGTGTTAAAACGTCTCCTACAACACCGTGTTAAAACGTCTCCTACAACACCGCGTTAAAACGTCTCCTACAACACCGTGTTAAAACGTCTCCTACAACACCGTGTTAAAACGTCTCCTACAACACCGTGTTAAAACGTCTCCGTTTCCATAGACACGCTGCCTACAACACCGTGTTAAAACGTCTCCTACAACACCGTGTTAAAACGTCTCCTACAACACCGTGTTAAAACGTCTCCTACAACACCGTGTTAAAATGTCTCCTACAACACCGCGTTAAAACGTCTCCTACAACACCGCGTTAAAACGTCTCCTACAACACCGTGTTAAAACGTCTCCGTTTCCATAGACACGCTGCCTACAACACTGCGTTAAAACGTCTCCTACAACACCGTGTTAAAACGTCTCCTACAATACCGTGTTAAAACGTCTCCGTTTCCATAGACACGCTGCCTACAACACTGTGTTAAAACGGCTCCTACAACACCGTGTTAAAACGTCTCCGTGGGGGAAAAGGCTCTTCTCAGCTGCAGTCAATACACTGGTTTTGTTTTCTGGAATTCTTAAAAAAAAAAAAATCTTACCTTTTATTCCCATCAGCTGGTCCTGAAGTTGTTGTTCTCAGAACACCTCGCCGACTCTGACACCATCCAGTCACACCTGAATAGGATGAAAACCTGTAGCATCACTCATAGGGACAACCAGGTGAGTGTCACTCAATGGCATTGTAACTCTGCTGGTATTACTTGAAGTGGTTGATACCAAACCATAGTGACAGAAACACGGCTCACCTTTGTATCGGTGTCATAATGGCTTCTGGGACAGCATGGCCAGCGCCATTGAGGGAAGTCTCCATTGTAAAGACGTCCATTTTCTTCTTCGTGTAAAGCTAATATTGGTGATGTCCCGCCCCCTGCCGTGCTGGGGTCTTGAACCGAATCTAGTGTGTCATTCACTTAGTGTGGCCACTAGATGGCGGTCATATAACATAAAGCCATTTAAAAACAATAGCACTCTATATGAAAAAGAAGACATTCGCTCTGAACATTGGCTGTTAGGAATCCCCACCCAGTTGACTACTTTAAAATGGTGGAAGCCTTCAATGTCATTATCCATGCTAAAATGGGTTATATCCATCCAGAGAGGGACGTCAACGGCATTCACACAGCTTGCGATTGTGCCATGTGCTCTGGTTAGCCGGGCAAGGTGTTTATAGATGCTGGCTCTATTTATTCACTGTGCTATCCATACTTCCTGTTAGTCACTGTGCTATCCATACTTCCTGTTAGTCACTGTGCTATCCATACTTTCTGTTATTCACTCTGCTATCTATACTTCCTGTTAGTCACTGTGCTATCTATACTTCCTGTTATGCACTGTGCTATCCATACTTCCTGTTATGCACTGTGCTATCCATACTTCCTGTTAGTCACTGTGCTATCCATACTTCCTGTTAGTCACTGTGCTATCCATACTTCCTGTTAGTCACTGTGCTATCCATACTTCCTGTTATTCACTGTGCTATCCATACTTCCTGTTAGTCACTGTGCTATCCATACTTCCTGTTAGTCACTGTGCTATCCATACTTCCTGTTAGTTACTGTGCAATCCATACTTCTTGTTAGTCACTGTGCTATCCATATTTCCTGTTATTCACTGTGCTATCCATACTTCCTGTTATTCACTGTGCTATCCATACTTCCTGTTAGTCACTGTGCTATCCATACTTCCTGTTAGTCACTGTGCTATCCATACTTCCTGTTAGTCACTGTGCTATCCATACTTCCTGTTATTCACTGTGCTATCCATACTTCCTGTTAGTCACTGTGCTATCCATACTTCCTGTAGATTTGTGATCCTGAGGTGGAGGCATCAGAATCCAACTTCCTGGAGCTGATTAAAACGCTGCTGGAAGACCCAGTCGAGAGAGAACGCTTCTTTCAGGTCAGCGACTTAAGTAGCCGATTCTGTTGATGATGGTGATGAGGAGGATAATAACTCCCAAGGTGTTGAATGCTTTGACAAGGTAATGTTCAATGCTTAGATAAAAAAAAAGCACTGTCCTATTCTCTACTTCTTTGGTTGTTTCTCAGAACGTTTTTCCAGAGGAATTCGGCGCCAAGTATCACTCCGCACTGCAGACGCTGCTGTGGGAGTTCCTCTCCAGACTGGAGAAGCTGCTTCCAACACCGACCCTTCACCAGGTACCAACATAACGCCTCTTCATCAGCGCTGAGGCGTCATACATCTGAGGCGTCATACATCTGAGGCTTCATACATCTGGGTCGTCATACATCTGGGTCGTCATACATCTGGGTCGTCATACATCTGAGGCGTCATACATCTGAGGCGTCATACATCTGGGTCGTCATACATCTGAGGCGTCATACATCTGAGGCGTCACACATCTGAGGCGTCATACATCTGAGGCGTCATACATCTGAGGCGTCACACATCTGAGGCGTCACACATCTGAGGCGTCACACATCTGAGGCGTCATACATCTGAGGCGTCACACATCTGAGGCGTCACACATCTGGGTCGTCATACATCTGAGGCGTCATACATCTGGGTCGTCATACATCTGGGTCGTCATACATCTGAGGCGTCATACATCTGAGGCGTCATACATCTGAGGCGTCATACATCTGAGGCGTCACACATCTGAGGCGTCATACATCTGAGGCTCTGAGGCGTCATACATCTGAGGCTCTGAGGCGTCACACATCTGAGGCGTCATACATCTGAGGCTCTGAGGCGTCATACATCTGAGGCTTCATACATCTGAGGCGTCACACATCTGAGGCGTCACACATCTGAGGCGTCACACATCTGAGGCGTCACACATCTGAGGCGTCACACATCTGAGGCGTCACACATCTGAGGCGTCACACATCTGAGGCGTCACACATCTGAGGCGTCACACATCTGAGGCGTCACACATCTGAGGCGTCACACATCTGAGGCGTCACACATCTGAGGCGTCACACATCTGAGGCGTCACACATCTGAGGCGTCACACATCTGAGGCGTCACACATCTGAGGCGTCACACATCTGAGGCGTCACACATCTGAGGCGTCATACATCTGAGGCTTCATACATCTGAGGCTTCATACATCTGAGGCGTCATACATCTGAGGCTCTGAGGCTTCATACATCTGAGGCTCTGAGGCGTCATACATCTGAGGCGTCACACATCTGAGGCGTCACACATCTGAGGCGTCATACATCTGAGGCGTCATACATCATACCAAACATTTACACAAATGCTAAAATATCCATTAATTGGATGAATAGATGCATAAAAGGTTTTTATTTTATTTAACTAGGCAAGTCAGTTAAGAACAAATTCTTATTTTCAATGACTGCCTAGGAACAGTGGGTTAACTGCCTTGTTCAGGGGCAGAACGACAGATTTGTACCTTGTCAGCTCGGGGGTTTGAACTTGCAACTTTCCGGTTACTAGACCAACGCTCTAACCACTAGGCTACCCTGCCGCCCCGGTGTAAGGTATATTTTATTCTATAGCATTGTGCGTTTTATACCATTCATGCATATTGTCAGCGTCCTGGAAAAACACAGTTTCTTTTCAGATGTATTAATGTGGTATACTTCAGCAGCCACACTTTAAATATTGTACAACTTTAAATATTGTACAACTTCAAATATTGTACAACTTCATTTTGCCTTGTAGTTATTCTTTGGAACGCTACTCGTCTAACACTGTTTAAGCCATTCAAAGCTTTAAAACGTGCAGACTGGTCTGGAATACTATGCTTAAATACACATTTTTTAAAAACCATTTATACTTTAAAAACTATTAAATGTTTTTTCCTTCTAAAATAAATAAATACTTCATTCACTTTAATGTAATTTCTTCCAACATTCTAAAGCTTCCATTGCTGAATATTCCCGTGACTTTCTGTTCACTGTAAACATTATCACTTTTGATGCAAATCAGCGACTTTGACCACTTTCCGAACAACTTAAGACAAAAACTTAAGAGCATACAACATCTTAAGGCTGTTTTAGACTTGGCCTAACGACGTGTTTGTAGACAATTACAATTTCGACAAGTGTCGTTGGTCAAAACGAAATTTCATTTTATACTCCGGTGGACTTGACTGTCCGTAGACCGTAGCTGCGACTGTTGGTTTCCATGTTCGTTGCAGACGTAAAACTGAACTTTGACCCTCGTTTTCGGAGTCCGTTGTCATGGTTACCAGAAACGAGAGCGCACACGTTCTAAAATATCTTTAAGTAGAATGCTTTTATTTCGTCACAATATTTTAGATCTTGTTGTAATTTATCTTCCTGCAATGATGGATACAAATGAGCTAAAGTTAAGACGTTGTCAGCTATATGCTCTGGTCATTATTTTAACTGGCTAGGCAGCGAGCTAACAAGCTAGAAACAAAACAAACATTGTTTAGGAAGTTGAAGTTATGATATTATAGAACTGGATCTGTTGTCATTGTCAAGCCCTTCTCGTTCCCTCAGACTGCATCTTGGTTTCTACAACAAGTTAGACAAAAACGTAGTGTATGAAATCCTCGTCTCCTCTGCTTTTCAAATACTTCTTCCACTACCACGAAAATACATTCAAATAGCTCAAGCAAGTCACACAATTTTTCTTTATGGACAATTACAATCTCGTTGCTTGTATTAAAAGTTCACAAGGTAATTTGAATTCCTTTTTATTAATTATACTACAGTCAGTAAACTTTTACAGGACATGGATGGCAATAACAGCTTTTTTTTAATGTAAAAAATACAAATAAATTCTAGGGCAACGAGGTTATGATATTATAGAACTGAATCTGTTGCCTTTCTCTTTCCCTCAGACTGCATCTTGGTTTCTACCTGACCCCTCTGTCCTGGAGGAGTGTGGGCAGTCTGTGCGTCACCCTCAACCTTTGAGGACCCTTCTCCAGTACCATACCAACCTTTCTCCAGACCCACATGTTGAGGCCAATGGTAGGAGAAGAAGACTTTTGAAAAATGGGAGAATTATATTTTTTATGTCCTTTACGTTTTTTGACATTCGTGTTTTGATATTGCCTTTTCTTCTTCTCTTGTCCTCGGCTCTGTCACCTGGAGACAACCACATCCTGTCTCCATCTCCCCGAGAGTCATCCACTGACCAAGCTGACCCAGAGATCCAATCAGAACCCATACATACATTTATGACCATTCAAAGCCCTGCATCATATTGCTGTGAGTCAGAAATGACACCTTCGCTGGATTACAGGGAGAGTCAACGAGGGATAGATTTAGACCGCACTGCAAATGTCGACATTTTGCCTTCGAATGAAGAGGTGGAGTGTGTCAACAAGGAAAGTCTTGACAAAGAGAGAGAAATGGATCAAGCTTTTCTTCACCTTCGTGCTGACAGTGGGCCGAAAATCCAACCAGGAGCTCACCGCTTCGAAAAGGAGGCGCAGGACGTTTCTAATTTGTCTACGTCCTGTCGGCTCCGTCAGCCCACGGTGCTGCTGCACAGACTTCACATTACTGATACGCCGTCACCCATGTCAGAGGTCAATCCAACGCCGAGCAGAGAGACGCTTCAGATTGACAATGTGGAAACCCAAGGACGGAGAGGAGACCGGGTCATATCACAAAAGAGCGAGAGGAATGTCGAAGTAGAGCCCTCAGATAGCCCACCTCAGTATTCTCTGATCCCTGGCCCATGCCGTACTAAGGGGCAGCCTAAAAGAAGCAAGCGTGTCAAAATATGCTCCTTGTGTGGGAAAACTTTCAGGGAAGCAAAGGATTTGACAGCACACATAACATCTCACACTGAGCAGAGGCCTCACCAGTACACCCTGTGTAGTAGACGAGACGTTGAACACCATGAGGACTTGCAGAAGCGTCGTCAGAGTGTGTGTGAGGCGGCAGCTCAACCAGAAGAGGATAACATGTCATCGACGGAGGAGACAGAGATATCTCAGCCCCACGACACACTACCTCAGAGAAGGCACATGACAACCCAACACGGTAAACCAAGACAGTCTTCCAAAGTCACCAAATGCTCCGTGCGTAACGAGACCTTCAGTAAGGCATTGCACGTGAGATACACACATGGGAAGCTCCTGTGCCTCAACTGTGGGGATGTTTTTGAGAACTCCACTTTGAGGAAACACAAAAAAGTGTGTTTGAAGACAAAGAAACGTCTCTCTTGCTCTCTGTGCGGAGACACCTTTGATCTCTCTGAGCCAAACGAGCGTGAGGACGTGAACCCACAGCAACTTCCGAGGGAGGCTCTTCCAGAGGCCGGCGCTGTTTTGGCAGCAGTAGAAAATTCGACAGAGATACCTCAACCCTCAAACACAACACCCCAAAACCCAACCACCTCCAATGCTCTGCCCTTTCAGCTAGCTAATCATTACACAAAATGCCTTTTATGTAAAGAAGCTTTTGATAACGGAGAAGACCTGAGAAGACATCTGAGATTTGAACATGGTGTACTTCCCTACCTGTGTTTTAAATGTGGGGAGGGTTTCCAAAGCGCCTCTGATCGGAAGAAACACTCAGACCAGTGTTCCGGTCAAAACATTCCAGAGTCCAGGAAGTGTCCCGGTTGCAGGACGAGGACTTCACACTATAGACAACAGCAGCAGCAGCAGCAGGAAATGACAAGTCAGGAAGTGAACCTTAAAAGACTCCAGACAGCCTGGCCGCTACATACAGGAGAAAACGAGATGGAGATCCCACAGTCCAGCAGCACAGACGTAGACTTCTCAAATGACTCTCGGCAACACCGGCTAAACCAATCCGTCGATCAATCAAATGACTCTCGGCAACACCGGCTAAACCAATCCGTCGATCAATCAAATGACTCTCGGCAACACCGGCTAAACCAATCCGTCGATCAATCAAATGACTCTCGGCAACACCGGCTAAACCAATCCGTCGATCAATCAAACTTATTTGTGAGGTGCTTTTTCGATCAGCGAACTGCTCTTACAGGAAGCCGGTCGAGACCCCGAAGAGAGAAGCGCTGTGACGAGACGGACTTTCAGACACAGCAAGACTTTAATGAGGAAGTCAATCCAAGCCAAACCCGAAGGGAGGTTGACCCAGCAGGTGGAGGCACATCTCAGCCTTCAAGGGGGAACGGGATAGAGACTCCCCAGCCCCACAGTACTGAATCCCAGAACCCAACAACCTACGACGCTTCCCCCACTCTGCCCCCTGGTGTAAATTTAGATTCTAGAACATGTCACGTGTGTTCCAAGAGTTTTCAATCGGAAACAATCCCTGATTTTGCATCTGAGACGTCACGGTGAGGGGGCCATTAAGTGTCCCATATGTTCACGGTGCTTTGGTCGCAACAGGGATTTAAAGTTTCACCTGGCCAACAAATCCGGGTGTGGGCCAACGCGTCGTAATCTTACCGCCGTAATCGTTCCCACAAAAGACACGCCGGTCTTCACTTGCCCCGAATGTCTGCAACAGTTCACCAGCGAAAAGAAACTGAAATCCCACATGGTATGTCACACAGGAGATGGGTTCTCCTGTAGCTTTTGTGGCAAAATGTTTGCCGGACACAACCAATTGAAGTTTCATATCCGTTGTCATAGTTACAGGCCTTATCTATGTGATACGTGTGGCAAGGATTTCCCATCTCAGAGTGCGTTGGAATCGCACGAGCGTGTGCACACGGACGAGCGGGCGTACTCTTGCACAGATTGTGGGAAAACGTTTAAGCGTAAGGGTACGCTGACACAACACCGACTGATTCATACGGGGGAGCGGCCATTTGCGTGTGCTCTCTGTCGAGTACGTTTTACCACCAATAAGCATCTGAAACTGCACATGATGTGTCACACGGGGGAGAGGCCTTTTAAATGTCCGGTTTGTGGGAGGGGCTTTAGACAGAAAGGCGATTTGAGACAACATCAAGCTTTGTGTTCCTAGTTGCCTTTGGGGCTCAAGAGGTTTAAGATGAAGAGTTCTTATGTTCTTATTGTGTCTGTCAGTATTCCGACATTCTAATTCCGTCTCACCCTGCGTTCATAACATCTGGTAAATTTGTGAATTCCAGCAATCCGACTGTGTGAAGAATCCACTTGAACGCCTCTCCAACTGGTAACTACTTGTGGGGAAACGTATCTGTCATCTCTGAGCTTCCGACTTCTGCCATATGCTGAACTCTGACGTCACAAAGGAAATCACCTTTGATAACAGCAGTTTTGGCGGTTAAATGCAACAACAAAACATTATTTATAAAAAATTAAAATAAATATTATGTTTTTTTGAAAACAAGTTGTTCAGTTTGTGGTTGAAACAGTTTTGCCATCCAGCCAATCGGCGTTTTCTAAATTGGTTCAAAGCATGTGAATGTACTCAACTCGTTGCGCCCAGTTTCCCGTTTGTCATGAAGGCAGCATAAAGCACGTCCATGGGAAGTGCCGCAGGTGCATTCCATTACGGTTTGGAATGGAGACTTCAATTTACGATTTTGACGAGGTTATCAATTAGTCTATTCGACCAATGGCAATGGGGATGTTTCGAAATGCAATAGACCTTATACCACCCGTCGCATAAATAAGGCGAATTAAGTACGACAGAAATGGTTGAATTTTTTGTCTTGCACAATTGTCCATGGCTGTCTTATTGCAACGATCCAGAACTTTCTGAGAGTTGATTAAATATGGTCGGGTTATCTGATTGGAGGAATCACTGAAGACTGAAACGCTGATAACATGCTGTTGTAACAGATCTCTCAGTGGGCAGATGTTCCATTGGGTACGTCGTTGGGGAGGGATGATGCGCTGCCCAGTTTCAAGCACACGTGTTGAAGTCTGAATACTGCGGCTCGTGCCAGTCAACTCATAATTCAGCCAACTCTGAAAAGAGCACGAGTCATTTTGATTTGTGATCTACACTAACCAGATGTATTTTGTCAGGTAAATTAGATTCCTGTTGGGTGGTTCTTATCAACAGACTAAAACCCTTCTACCTTTTCCACACAAAAAAAAACCTGCTTCTTTGAGTTAATTTTGAATTCTCCAGATTGAATGAGTTAATTTTGAATTCTCCATATTGAATGAGTTCATTTTGAATTCTCCATATTGAATGAGGTCATTTTGAATTCTCCATATTGAAGGAGTTCATTTTGAATTCTCCATATTGAAGGAGTTTATTTTGAATTCTCCATATTGAAGGAGTTTATTTTGAATTCTCCATATTGAAGGAGTTCATTTTGAATTCTCCATATTGAATGAGGTCATTTTGAATTCTCCATATTGAATGAGTTCATTTTGAATTCTCCATATTGAATGAGTTCATTTTGAATTCTCCATATTGAATGAGTTCATTTTGAATTCTCCATATTGAATTCTCCATATTGAATGAGTTCATTTTGAATTCTCCATATTGAATGAGTTCATTTTGAATTCTCCATATTGAATGAGTTCATTTTGAATTCTCCATATTGAATGAGTTCATTTTGAATTCTCCATATTGAAGGAGTTAATTTTGAATTCTCTATTGAAGGAGTTAATTTTGAATTCTCTATTGAAGGAGTTAATTTTGAATTCTCCATATTGAATGAGTTTATTTTGAATTCTCCATATTGAAGGTGTTTATTTTGAATTCTCCATATTGAAGGTGTTTATTTTGAATTCTCCATATTGAATGAGTTCATTTTGAATTCTCCATATTGAGTTCATTTTGAATTCTCCATATTGAATGAGTTCATTTTGAATTCTCCATATTGAATGAGTTCATTTTGAATTCTCCATATTGAATGAGTTAATTTTGAATTATCCATATTGAATGAGTTAATTTTGAATTCTCCATATTGAATGAGTTAATTTTGAATTCTCCATATTGAATGAGTTAATTTTGAATTCTCCCCTTTTTGAATGAAATAATCTAATCTGTTGAAAAAGTTTTATTTTTTTAGTTTTATTTTTTTCTTAGCTTTGTAAAACAGCCAATTGTATATATCCTTTACAAAACTGCAACTATACGTCTACAAGAATTGTAATAAACATAACAGCAACCCATGCATTATCCTCAATTTTGTCATCCTTCCATTTTGTACTTCACAATTTGTTCTACGATGTAATGAACGGTTAGAAACATGTCAAAACAAATCATTTTGGCCTCTCCCCGATCTATCTCCGTGAAAAGTTAAAGACAACAGGTTCTGAATTTACATCCATTGTACAGAAATTATTATTCTGTGGGAATCATTCTTAAGGTATTGGTTGTTACAGGTAACTGCCAAAATAATGGGAACAAAGCAGGTGCATTTTCACAGGTGTGGTTCCTGAGTTAGTTCCTGAGTTAATGAAGCAATTAACATCCCATCATGTTTAGGGTCATGTACTGGTATAAAAATGCTGGGCAGTGAGTTAATTAAGCAATTAACATCCCATCATGCTTAGGGTCATGTACTGGTATAAAAACGCTGGGCAGGCCATTATTTTGGCTACTATGGCGAAGCTCTCATAGGATGACAATGCCCCCCATCCACAGGGCACGAGTGGTCACAGAAGGGTTTGATGAGCATGAAAACAATGTAAACCATATGTCAGGGCCGTCTCAGTCACCAGATCTCAACCCAGTTGAACTATGGGAGGTTCTGGAGCGGGGCCAGAGGCAGCGTTTTCCCACCACCAACAAAACAACTAATTATTCAATTTCTCATGGAATACGGGTGTCACATCCCTCCAATAGAGTTCCAGACTCTTGTAGAATCTATGCCAAGGTGCATTGAAGTTGTCCTGGCTCGTGGTGGCCCACCCCCAAGAGAGTTCCAGACCCTTGTTTAATCTATGCCAAGGCACATTGAAGCTGTTCTGTCTCATGGTGGCCCACCCCCAAGAGAGTTCCAGACCCTTGTAGAATATATGCCATGGTGCATTGAAGGTGTCCTGGCTCGTGGTGACCCAACACCCTAATAAGAAGCTTATGTTGGTGTTTCCTTTATTTTGGCAGTTACGTAAAAAAAACATTCTTTTTTCTTCTTCTTTTTTTTAACCTTTATTTAACTAGACAAGTCAGTTAAGAACAAATTCTTATTTTCAATTCACTACCCTGCCGCCCCAGTAGTCAGTAGTGAGACAAGGGCTGAATTAACGCGATAAAGCCAACATGATTGAAAGCCACAATCATTTCTATCTTAATAATCAAATCATTTTCTGGGTAACAAATAAGTACCTTACTGTGATTGTTTTCAATTCAAATTGTAAAAAAATAAGCAAAAATTTGCTTCTCAGCGAAGTGCAATTTCTCAAGCTTGAATTTTGCTCGGAATGTCTGGGAGTGGCCTTAGTGGGGAGGTGAAAACAGAAAACTAGCTGTTATTGGCAGAGAAGATTGGAACTCTCTTATTGGTCTATTAACTAATTTACCTTCCGGTGATGTCACCAGACAGGGTATTTGGTATTTTATTAGGATCCCTATGAAACATGACATAATACACAACATTAATAGACAAGAACAACTCTTCAGGTCCTGTACCTCTCTGGTCGGGTCCTGTACCTCTCTGTGGTCGGGTCCTGTACCTCTCTGGTCAGGTC
>NW_027005803.1:0-3679 GCF_036934945.1 Oncorhynchus masou masou | reverse complement strand
CTAACCCACTGTTCCTAGACCAGTTAACCCACTGTTCCTAGACCAGTTAACCCACTGTTCCCAGGCCGTCATAGAAAATAAGAATTTGTTCTTAACTGACTTGCCTGAAAATGTAACATGGAACATTTTCACCTCCTCCAAAACAAGACCCTTTGAGTTTTAAACTGTTCTGGGGAGAGTTCCAAGGCAACGGAGCAGAGGAACTATAGCTGTTTGCAGTTGTGTGTCTGTGTGTTTTTGGTTTTACCATTCAGGTGCGGGACAAGAAGACCACAAGACAGTAAAACAAGGAAACATTCCCATCAAGGAAAAAAAGGCAATATTATGCTTAGAGATTTACATTTTGTTTTTTTACCTTTATTTAACTAGGCAAGTCAGTTAAGAACAAAATCTTATTTTCAATGACGGCCTGGGAACAGTGGGTTAACTGTCTGTTCAGGGGCAGAACGACAGATTTCGTACAGCTCGGGGAGTTGAACTTGCAACCTTCCGGTTACTAGCCCAACACTCTAACCACTAGGCTACACTGCCGCCACCAGGCTACACTGGGTTTGGGTGTAGGGTTTAGGATTATGGTTAAGGTTAAGGTTAGGGTTTGTAGAGAAAAGAGGATTAGAGGATAGGTTTAGAGAAAAGAGGATTAGAGGATAGGTTTAGAGAAAAGAGGATTAGAGGATAGGTTTAGAGAAAAGAGGATTAGAGGATAGGTTTAGAGAAAAGAGGATTAGAGGATAGGTTTAGAGAAAAGAGGATTAGAGGATAGGTTTAGAGAAAAGAGGATTAGAGGATAGGTTTAGAGAAAAGAGGATTAGAGGATAGGTTTAGAGAAAAGAGGATTAGAGGATTAGAGGATAGGTTTAGAGAAAAGAGGATTAGAGGATAGGTTAGAGAAAAGAGGATTAGAGGATAGGTTTAGAGAAAAGAGGACTAGAGGATAGGTTTAGAGAAAAGAGGATTAGAGGATAGGTTTAGAGAAAAGAGGATTAGAGGATAGGTTTAGAGAAAAGAGGATTAGAGGATAGGTTTAGAGAAAAGAGGATTAGAGGATAGGTCTAGAGAAAAGAGGATTAGAGGATAGGTCTAGAGAAAAGAGGATTAGAGGATACGTTTAGAGAAAAGAGGATTAGAGGATAGGTTTAGAGAAAAGAGGATTAGAGGATAGGTTAGAGGATAGGTTTAGTTCCCACAAGGACAGTAAGAGAAGCACGTGTGTTGTGTGTGGTAATTCACACAGGCCCTGTCTGAAACATCTTCTTCCTGACTAACCCACCTGTAGTCCTGTATCTCTGTTGCCAGTGATGTTACTAAAGCATGTCTCATATTTCATAATACCCTCGTCTCATCTCTGATACATTACTCAGTGGCTGATTCACCTGCAGCCTTGGAATCAGTGAAAACCTAGACTTTCATAGACCTGACTAAACCACGGTTGTTTCCATATTAAATATGTTGCCCTTCCTGGAACGTTGTTCCACACATAGTGTTCTCCTTTATCCTTTCAAGGACCACAGTCACCTGATAGACATTCAATTACCAAGCCCACATCACATAACACCTGGTTCTGTTACATTCCCACATCACATAACAGCTGGTTCTGTTACATTCTCAACCCACATCACATAACACCTGGTTCTGTTACATTCCCACATCACATAACACCTGGTTCTGTTACATTCCCACATCACATAACACCTGGTTCTGTTACATTCTCAACCCACATCACATAACACCTGGTTCTGTTACATTCTCAACCACATCACATAACACCTGGTTCTGTTACATTTCCCACATCACATAACACCTGGTTCTGTTCCATTCTCAACACATCACATAACACCTGGTTCTGTTACATTCCCACATCACATAACACCTGGTTCTGTTACATTCTCAACCCACATCACATAACACCTGGTTCTGTTACATTCCCACATCACATAACACCTGGTTCTGTTACATTCTCAACCCACATCACATAACACCTGGTTCTGTTACATTCCCACATCACATAACACCTGGTTCTGTTACATTCCCACATCACATAACACCTGGTTCTGTTACATTCCCACATCACATAACACCTGGTTCTGTTACATTCCCACATCACATAACACCTGGTTCTGTTACATTCCCACATCACATAACACCTGGTTCTGTTACATTCTCAACCCACATCACATAACACCTGGTTCTGTTACATTCTCAACCCACATCACATAACACCTGGTTCTGTTACATTCTCAACCCACATCACATAACACCTGGTTCTGTTACATTCCCACATCACATAACAGCTGGTTCTGTTACATTCTCAACCCACATCACATAACACCTGGTTCTGTTACATTCCCACATCACATAACACCTGGTTCTGTTACATTCCCACATCACATAACACCTGGTTCTGTTACATTCCCACATCACACAACACCTGGTTCTGTTTACATTCCCACATCACATAACACCTGGTTCTGTTACATTCCCACATCACATAACACCTGGTTCTGTTACATTCCCACATCACATAACACCTGGTTCTGTTACATTCCCACATCACATAACACCTGGTTCTGTTACATTCCCACATCACATAACACCTGGTTCTGTTACATTCCCACATCACATAACACCTGGTTCTGTTACATTCCCACATCACATAACACCTGGTGTTCTGTTACATTCCCACATCACATAACACCTGGTTCTGTTACATTCCCACATCACATAACACCTGGTTCTGTTACATTCCCGCATCACACAACACCTGGTGTTCTGTTACATTCCCACATCACACAACACCTGGTTCTGTTACATTCTCAACCCACATCACATAACACCTGGTTCTGTTACATTCCCACATCACATAACACCTGGTTCTGTTACATTCCCACATCACATAACACCTGGTTCTGTTACATTCCCACATCACATAACACCTGGTGTTCTGTTACATTCCCACATCACACAACACCTGGTGTTCTGTTACATTCCCACATCACATAACACCTGGTTCTGTTACATTCCCACATCACACAACACCTGGTTCTGTTACATTCTCAACCCACATCACATAACACCTGGTTCTGTTACATTCCCACATCACATAACACCTGGTTCTGTTACATTCCCACATCACACAACACATGGTTCTGTTACATTCCCACATCACATAACACCTGGTTCTGTTACATTCCCACATCACATAACACCTGGTTCTGTTACATTCCCACATCACATAACACCTGGTTCTGTTACATTCCCGCATCACATAACACCTGGTGTTCTGTTACATTCCCACATCACATAACACCTGGTTCTGTTACATTCCCACATCACATAACACCTGGTTCTGTTACATTCCCACATCACATAACACTTGGTTCTGTTACATTCTCAACCCACATCACATAACACCTGGTTCTGTTACATTCCCACATCACATAACACCTGGTTCTGTTACATTCCCACATCACACAACACCTGGTTCTGTTACATTCCCACATCACACAACACCTGGTTCTGTTACATTCCCACATCACATAACACCTGGTTCTGTTACATTTCCCACATCACATAACACCTGGTTCTGTTACATTCCCACATCACATAACACCTGGTTCTGTTACATTCCCACATCACATAACACCTGGTTCTGTTACATTCTCAACCCATCACATAACAC
>NW_027005802.1:0-3679 GCF_036934945.1 Oncorhynchus masou masou | reverse complement strand
CTTTGCTCTCTCTCTCTCTCTCTCGCTCTCTCTCTCTGCCTCTCTCTCTCTGTGCCCTCTCTCTACCCTCTCTCTCTACCCTCTTTCTCTTTGCCCTCTCTGTCTCTCTCTACCCTCTTTCTCTTTGCCCTCTCTGTCTCTCTCTCTACCCTCTTTCTCTTTGCCCTCTCTCTCTACCCTCTTTCTCTTTGCCCTCTCTCTCTCCTGTCCTTGCTATACTATGATATTATTTGTACACACTCCAGTAAGAATAGTGATTCTAACACTGTGTATAGAATAGTGATACTAACACTGTGTATAGAATAGTGATACTAACACTGTGTGTAGAATAGTGATACTAACACTGTGTATAGAATAGTGATACTAACACTGTGTATAGAATAGTGATACTAACACTGTGTATAGAATAGTGATACTAACACTGTGTATAGAATAGTGATACTAACACTGTGTATAGTGAGCCATCCAGATGGGATTGTGGAAGGAAGAAATATGACACTGGTGAACAGTGGGGTGTGACTGCCATCTAGTGGTAAACATGTAAAGTAAAAATATATATACATACAGTACAGATACAATATTTCGAATACAGTGATACTAAACTCAGCAAAAAAGAAACGTCCTCTTCACTGTCAACGGCGTTTATTTTCAGCAAACTTAACATGTGTATATATTTGTATGAACATAACAAGATTCAACAGCTGAGACATAAACTGAACAAGTTCCACAGACATGTGACTAACAGAAATTGAATAATGTGTCCCTGAACAAAGGGGGGGTAGGGGTCAAAATCAAAAGTAACAGTCGGTATCTGGTGTGGCCACCAGCTGCATTAAGTACTGCAGTGTATCTCCTCATGGGCTATACCATATTTGCCAGTTCTTGCTGTGAGATGTTACCGCACTCAGTTCCCGGATATTTCTGGGGGGAATGGCCCTAGCCCTCCCCCTCTGATCCAACAGGTCCCAGACGTGCTCAATGGGATTGAGATCCAGGCTCTTCGCTGGCCATGGCAGAACACTGACATTCCTGTCTTGCAGGAAATCACGCACAGAAAGAGCATTATGGCTGGTGGCATTGTCATGCTGGAGGGTCATGTCAGGATGAGCCTGCAGGAAGGGTACCACATGAGGGAGGAGGATGTCTTCCCTGAAACGCACAGCGTAAAATTACAACAAGCTCAGTCCGATGATGCTGTGACACACCGCCCAAAACCATGACGGACCCTCCACCTCCAAACCAATCCCGCTCCAGAGTATAGGCCTCGGTGTAACGCTCATTCCTTCGACCATAAACGGGAATCCGACCATCATCCCTTGTGAGACAAAACCACGACTCGTCAGTGAAGTGCACTTTTTGCCAGTCCTGTCTGGTCCAGCGACAGTGGGTTTGTGCCCATAGGTGACGTTGTTGCCGGTGATGTCTGGTGAGGACCTGCCTTTACAACAGGCCTACAAGCCCTCAGTCCAGCCTCTCTCAGCCTATTGCAGACAGTCTGAGCGCTGACGGAGGGATTGTGTGTTCCTGGTGTGACTCGGGCAGTTGTTGTTGCCATCCTGTACCTGTCCTGCAGCTGTGATGTTCGGATGTACCGATCCTGTGCAGGTGTTGTTACACGTGGTCTACCACTGCGAGGATGATCAGCTGTCCGTCCTGTCTCCCTGTAGCGCTGTCTTGGGGCGTCTCACAGTACGGACATTGCAATTTATTGCCCTGGCCACATCTGCAGTCCTCATGCCTCCTTGCAGCATGCCTAAGGCAATTTCACACAGATGAGCAGGGACCCTGGGCATCCTTCTTTTGGTGTTTTTCAGAGTCAGTAGAAAGGCCTCTTTAGTGTCCTAAGTTTTCATAACTGTGACCTTAATTGTCTACCGTCTGTAAGCTGTTAGTGTCTTAACAACCGTTCCACAGGTGATTGTTCATTTAATTGTTGATGGTTCATTGAACAAGCATGGGAAACAGTGTTAAACCCTTTACAATGAAGATCTGTGAAGTTATTTGGATTTTTACCAATTATCTTTGAAAGACAGAGTCCTGAAAAAGGGATGTTTCTTTTTTTTTGCTGAGTTAATATGCTATATGTTGAATACAGTGAGACTATATGTTGAATACAGTGATACTATATGTTGAATACAGTGATACTATATGTTGAATACAGTGATACTATATGTTGAATACAGTGATACTATATGTTGAATACAGTGAGACTATATGTTGAATACAGTGATACTATATGTTGAATACAGTGATACTATATGTTGAATACAGTTATACTATATGTTGAATACAGTGATACTATATGTTGAATACAGTGATACTATATGTTGAATACAGTGAGACTATATGTTGAATACAGTGATACTATATGTTGAATACAGTGAGACTATATGTTGAATACAGTGAGACTATATGTTGAATACAGTTATACTATATGTTGAATACAGTGATACTATATGTTGAATACAGTGAGACTATATGTTGAATACAGTGAGACTATATGTTGAATACAGTGAGACTATATGTTGAATACAGTGAGACTATATGTTGAATACAGTGATACTATATGTTGAATACAGTGATACTATATGTTGAATACTGTGATACTATATGTTGAATACAGTCAGACTATATGTTGAATACAGCGAGACTATATGTTGAATACAGTGATACTATATGTTGAATACAGTGAGACTATATGTTGAATACAGTGAGACTATATGTTGAATACAGTGATACTATATGTTGAATACAGTGATACTATATGTTGAATACTGTGATACTATATGTTGAATACAGTGAGACTATATGTTGAATACAGTGAGACTATATGTTGAATACAGTGAGACTATATGTTGAATACAGTGATACTATATGTTGAATACAGTGATACTATATGTTGAATACAGTGAGACTATATGTTGAATACAGTGAGACTATATGTTGAATACAGTGATACTGTCACGATCGTCTGCATGAATGGACCAAGGCGCAGCGTACTTACAGTTCCACATGTTTAATAAATATGAAACTCACCAAAAGCAATACAGATGAAAACGTGACGTTCTGGGCTGCTCACAGGCAGCTACACAAAAACAAGATCCCACAAACAACAGGTGGGAAAAAGGCTGCCTAAATATGATCCCCAATCAGAGACAACGATAGACACCTGCCTCCGATTGGGAACCAATACCAGGCCAACATGGAAATGAAAAACTAGACTACCCACCCTAGTCACACCCTGACCTAACCAAAATAGAGAATAAAAAGGATCTCTAAGGTCAGGGCGTGACAGATACACACTACAGTGTGTACATATGCTATCCATTCCAGTTGTGTACTTTTCACTTGACTTTCCTTATCTCATCTCTCTCTCTGCTTTCTCTCTCTCTCACTCCCTCTATCTCCCTCTCCCTCTATCTCACTCCCTCTCTCTCGCCCACTTTCTCTCTCTTTCTCTCGCCCTCTCTCTTTCTCTCTCGCCCACTTTCTCTCTCTCTCCCCCTCTCTCTCTCTCTCTCTCTTTCTCTCTCACCCACTTTTTCTCTCTCTCTCTTTCTCTCTCTCTCTCTCTCTCTCTCTGCCCCCCATCTCTCTCTCTCGCCCACTTTCTCTTTCTCTCTCTCTCTCGCTCTCTCTCTCTGCCCCCCCCCTTATTTATTTACTTTTCTGCTCTTTG
>NW_027005801.1:0-3681 GCF_036934945.1 Oncorhynchus masou masou | reverse complement strand
AGATGCAGTAGATGGTATAGAGTACAGTGTATACATATGAGATGAGTAATGTAGGGTATGTAAACATATAAAGTGGCATTGTTTAAAGTGGCTAGTGATACATTACATCAAAATGGCAAGATGCAGTAGATGGTATAAGAGTACAGTATATACATATGAGATGAGTAATGTAGGGTATGTAAACATTATATAATATAAAGTGGCTAGTGATAAAATTGATTACACATAAATTTTCCATTAATAAAGTGGCTGGAGTTGAGTCAGTATGTTGGCAGCAGCCACTCAATGTTAGTGACGACTGTTTAACAGTCTGATGGCCTTGAGATAGAAGCTGTTTTTCAGTCTCTCGGTCCCTGTTTTGATGCACCTGTACTGACCTCGCCTTCTGGATGATAGCGGGGTGAACAGGCAGTGGCTCGGGTGGTTGTTGTCCTTGATGATCTTTATGGCCTTCCTGTGACATCGGGTGATGTAGGTGTCCTGGAGGGCAGGTAGTTTGCCCCCGGTGATGCGCTGTGCAGACCTCCCTACCCTCTGGAGAGCCTTACGGCTGTGGGCGGAACAGTTGCCCTACCAGGCGGTGATACAGCCCGACAGGATGCTCTCGATTGTGCATCTCTAAAAGTTTGTGTGTTTTTGGTGGCAAGACAAATTTCTTCAGCCTCCTGAGGTTGAAGAGGCGCTACTGCACCTTCTTTACCACGCTGTCTGTGTGGGCGTATCGCTGCAGAATGCTGTGGTAGCCATGCTGTTTAAGTGTGCCTTGAATTCTAAATAAATCACAGACATGGTCACCAGCAAAGCACCATCACACCTCCTCCTTCATGCTTCACTGTGGGAACCACACATACAGAGATCTTCTGTTCACCTTCTCTGTGTCTCATAAAGACACGGTGGTTGGAACCAAAAACTCACGTTTGGACTCAACAGACCAAAGGACAGATTTCCAACAGTCTAATGTCCATTGCTCGTGTTTCTTGGCGCAAGCAAGTCTCTTCTTATTGGTGTCCTTTAGTAGCGGTTTCTTTGCAGCAATTTCGACCATGAAGGCCTGATTCACTCAGTCTCCTCTGAACAGTTGATGTTGAGATGTCTGTTACTTGAACTCTGAAGCAGTTATCTGGGCTGCAACCTGAAGTGCAGTTAACTGTAATGAACTTATCCTCTGCAGCAGTGGTAACTCTGGGTCTTCCTTTCCTGTGGCGGTCCTCATGTGGCAGTCCTCATGAGAGACAGTTAACTGTAATGAACTTATCCTTATTCATCATAGCACTTCATGGTTTTTGCGACTGCACTTGAAGAAAATGTAAAACGTCTTTAAATGTTCCGTATTGACTGACCTTCATGTCTTAAAGTAATAATGGATTGTCCTTTCTCTGTGCTTATTTGAGCTGTTCTTGCCATAATATGGACTTAGTCTTTTACCAAATAGGGATATCTTTTGTATACCACCCCTACCTTGTCACAACACAACTGTTTGGCTCAAACTCATTAAGAAGTAAAAAAAATTCCACAAATGAACTTTTATTAAGGCACACCTGTTATTTGAAATGCATTCCAGATGACTACCTCATGAGGCTGGTTGAGAGAATTCCAAGAGTGTGCAAAGCTGTCATCAAGGCAAAGGGTGGCTACTTTGAAGAATCTCCAATATAACATTTGTTTTTGGTTATTACATGATTCCATGTGTGTTATGTCATAGTTTTGATATCTCTCTCCAGTGGGCTCTGTCTTGGTGTAAGGTGATATCTCTCTCCAGTGGGCTCTGTCTTGATGTTAGGTGATATCTCGCTCCATTGGGCTCTGTCTTGGTGTAAGGTGATATCTCTCTCCAGTGGGCTCTGTCTTGGTGTAAGGTGATATCTCTCTCCAGTGGGCTCTGTCTTGGTGTAAGGTGATATCTCTCTCCAGTGGGCTCTGTCTTGGTGTAAGGTGATATCTCTCTCCAGTGGGCTCTGTCTTGGTGTAAGGTGATATCTCTCTCCAGTGGGCTCTGTCTTGGTGTAAGGTGATATCTGATTTTCTGTTGCTGAGCTATTATGTCCAGTGTTCCCTGGAGAACTGTCCCAGAGGGAGAAGCCAGCCAGCTGGGGGTGTAGTGGGCTATGTCCCCAGGCCCCAGGGTGACCACATCACAGTCCTTCCTGGTCTCAGGCCAGACTCCTAGCTGACTGGATGGTTTGCCAACTGCTGTGGGCACTCAGGCCCAATTAGCACCGTGGCGAAATAATCACAGCCTTCCACCCCACTTCTGTGTGTTTTATATCACTTCACACTGCAGTTAAAGCGATTTGTAGGCCTGGGCAAATATGACAGAGACGTTGGTCTCGCCAGCTCCACTGGGGCAAAGCTGTTGCGTTTTAGTCATTTAGCAGAAGCTCTTATCCAGTTACTGTAGTGACTGCATACTTTTACGTACTGGTCCCCTGTGGGATTCAAACCCACAACCCTGGAATTGCAAGCACCATGCTCTACCACCCATGCTCTACCAACCATGGTCTACCAACCATGCTTTACCACCCATGGTCTACCACCCATGCTCTACCAACCATGCTCTACCAACCATGCTCTACCAACCATGCTCTACCAACCATGCTCTACCAACCATGCTCTACCAACCATGCTCTACCAACCATGCTCTACCAACCATGCTCTACCACCCATGCTCTACCACCCATGCTCTACCAACCATGCTCTACCAACCATGCTCTACCATAACGGATCCGTTAGTCCTAGACTCTTTCACATGGGTCTTTCCTCGATTCCTCACATCCTCTCTTCTAGACGTTTTCTCAAAAGTTATTTGATGAAAAGGTTAGAGGGAAGGGACCTTGTATCTTCTCCTCCAATGCATTTTGAGAAGGAGGCGAGGAGAGAGGACGCGAGGAAAAAGGAATTTGGAAGAGCCCAGGGGAGTTGGGGAAGGAACAGCACTGGAGTTTGGACCTCCAGTGGAATGGTGTGGAGAAAGTCTAAAAGTGGGTTTCATATCTCCTGCCAGAATCATAATATAACCTGTGAGATTAGTGGTTTGTCCGTTTCCCACCATTCCCCTTGTGACCGCTTGGCTTCGCTTGGCTTCATCTCACAGGTGCAGGATGATTTGAGTATATGAAAATGTGTTTTTCCTAATCTTTCTCGAAGGCATTTATATCTGCTTTGCAGATGTGCTGACTGTAACATCCCCTCCTAATGTAGCCTCCCAAAATAAGCAAATAAAAACAAGTTCTCCGTCTCTGAGTCCGTCAGTCTTTTGTTCCTGACTCACCATGAGTCATCAGAACACAAGTCAGAAAGGCCTGTCTATCAGGCTCACTAATGGTTTTTGCACCCTGTGTGATTTCCTCCGCAAACATCTCGTACCGTATTAGATTACCCTCTGCACCGTCAGACTTCATCAGCACACCACGACCGGACGTTCCTTTCCTGGCATCGACTGGGACGATATGTTCTTCTTGGCAGTGGTCGTGTGCAGGCCATTGTCACCTGACGCTTGTCCCGGAAACACATGGTTAAAACCGAAAGGCCAGTTGACCATAAAAGGACATCGGCAAAACCCCCAATTGGCTGCCCTTCAGGCAGGATTTCTAGACGTGGCTGTATGACTGTGTCTGATGGAGGGACCTGCAGACACAGAGCGACCTGGCCTCTGAGACTATTTCTGAAAGTTGCCTCATCTGC
>NW_027005800.1:0-3683 GCF_036934945.1 Oncorhynchus masou masou | reverse complement strand
AAGGACTATGCTGTGACCCTCACCAACCGGCCATCTGGCCCATAGAGACTAAAGGACTATGCTGTGGTCCTCACCAACCGGCCATCTGGCCCATAGAGACTAAAGGACTATGCTGTGACCCTCACCAACCGGCCATCTGGCCCATAGAGACTAAAGGACTATGCTGTGACCCTCAACAAACCGGCCATCTGGCCCATAGAGACTAAAGGACTATGCTGTGACCCTCACCAACCGGCCATCTGGCCCATAGAGACTAAAGGACTATGCTGTGACCCTCACCAACCGGCCATCTGGCCCATAGAGACTAAAGGACTATGCTGTGACCCTCACCAACCGGTCATCTGGCCCATAGAGACTAATGGACTATGCTGTGACCCTCACCAAACCGGCCATCTGGCCCATAGAGACTAAAGGACTATGCTGTGACCCTCACCAACCGGCCATCTGGCCCATAGAGACTAAAGGACTATGCTGTGATCCTCACCAACCGGCCATCTGGCCCATAGAGACTAAAGGACTATGCTGTGACCCTCAACAAACCTGCCATCTGGCCCATAGAGACTAAAGGACTATGCTGTGACCCTCACCAACCGGCCATCTGGCCCATAGAGACTAAAGGACTATGCTGTGACCCTCACCAACCGGCCATCTGGCCCATAGAGACTAAAGGACTATGCTGTGACCCTCACCAACCGGCCATCTGGCCCATAGAGACTAAAGGACTATGCTGTGATCCTCACCAACCGGCCATCTGGCCCATAGAGACTAAAGGACTATGCTGTGACCCTCACCAACCGGCCATCTGGCCCATAGAGACTAAAGGACTATGCTGTGACCCTCACCAACCAGCCATCTTGCCCATAGAGACTAAAGGACTATGCTGTGACCCTCAACAAACTGGCCATCTGGCCCATAGAGACTAAAGGACTATGCTGTGACCCTCAACAAACTGGTCATCTGGCCCATAGAGACATAAGGACTATGCTGTGACCCTCACCAACCGGCCATCTGGCCCATAGAGACTAAAGGACTATGCTGTGACCCTCAACAAACCGGCCATCTGGCCCATAGAGACTAAAGGACTATGCTGTGACCCTCACCAACCGGCCATCTGGCCCATAGAGACTAAAGGACTATGCTGTGACCCTCACCAACCGGCCATCTGGCCCATAGAGACTAAAGGACTATGCTGTGACCCTCACCAACCGGCCATCTGGCCCATAGAGACTAAAGGACTATGCTGTGACCCTCACCAACCGGCCATCTGGCCCATAGAGACTAAAGGACTATGCTGTGACCTCACCAAACCGGCCATCTGGCCCATAGAGACTAAAGGACTATGCTGTGACCCTCACCAACCGGCCATCTGGCCCATAGAGACTAAAGGACTATGCTGTGACCCTCACCAACCGGCCATCTGGCCCATAGAGACTAAAGGACTATGCTGTGACCTCACCAACCGGCCATCTGGCCCATAGAGACTAAAGGACTATGCTGTGACCCTCAACAAACCGGCCATCTGGCCCATAGAGACTAAAGGACTATGCTGTGACCCTCACCAACCGGCCATCTGGCCCATAGAGACTAAAGGACTATGCTGTGACCTCACCAACCGGCCATCTGGCCCATAGAGACTAAAGGACTATGCTGTGACCCTCACCAACCGGCCATCTGGCCCATAGAGACTAAAGGACTATGCTGTGACCTCAACCAACCGGCCATCTGGCCCATAGAGACTAAAGGACTATGCTGTGACCCTCACCAACCGGCCATCTGGCCCATAGAGACTAAAGGACTATGCTGTGACCTCACCAAACCGGCCATCTGGCCCATAGAGACTAAAGGACTATGCTGTGACCCTCACCAACCGGCCATCTGGCCCATAGAGACTAAAGGACTATGCTGTGACCCTCACCAACCGGTCATCTGGCCCATAGAGACTAAAGGACTATGCTGTGACCCTCACCAACCGGTCATCTGGCCCATAGAGACTAAATGGACTATGCTGTGACCCTCACCAACCGGCCATCTGGCCCATAGAGACTAAAGGACTATGCTGTGACCCTCACCAACCAGCCATCTTGCCCATAGAGACTAAAGGACTATGCTGTGACCTCAACAAACTGGCCATCTGGCCCATAGAGACTAAAGGACTATGCTGTGACCCTCAACAAACTGGTCATCTGGCCCATAGAGACATAAAGGACTATGCTGTGACCCTCACCAACCGGCCATCTGGCCCATAGAGACTAAAGGACTATGCTGTGACCTCACCAACCGGCCATCTGGCCCATAGAGACTAAAGGACTATGCTGTGATCCTCACCAACCGGCCATCTGGCCCATAGAGACTAAAGGACTATGCTGTGACCTCACCAACCGGCCATCTGGCCCATAGAGACTAAAGGACTATGCTGTGACCCTCAACAAACCGGCCATCTGGCCCATAGAGACTAAAGGACTATGCTGTGACCCTCACCAACCGGCCATCTGGCCCATAGAGACTAAAGGACTATGCTGTGACCTCACCAACCGGTCATCTGGCCCATAGAGACTAAAGGACTATGCTGTGACCCTCACCAACCGGTCATCTGGCCCATAGAGACTAAAGGACTATGCTGTGACCTCAACAAACCGGCCATCTGGCCCATAGAGACTAAAGGACTATGCTGTGACCCTCACCAACCGGCCATCTGGCCCATAGAGACTAAAGGACTATGCTGTGACCCTCACCAACCGGCCATCTGGCCCATAGAGACTAAAGGACTATGCTGTGACCCTCAACAAACCTGCCATCTGGCCCATAGAGACTAAAGGACTATGCTGTGACCCTCACCAACCGGCCATCTGGCCCATAGAGACTAAAGGACTATGCTGTGACCCTCACCAACCGGCCATCTTGCCCATAGAGACTAAAGGACTATGCTGTGACCCTCAACAAACTGGCCATCTGGCCCATAGAGACTAAAGGACTATGCTGTGACCCTCACCAACCGGTCATCTGGCCCATAGAGACTAAAGGACTATGCTGTGACCCTCACCAACCGGCCATCTGGCCCATAGAGACTAAAGGACTATGCTGTGACCCTCACCAACCGGCCATCTGGCCCATAGAGACTAAAGGACTATGCTGTGACCCTCAACCAACCGGCCATCTGGCCCATAGAGACTAAAGGACTATGCTGTGACCTCACCAACCGGTCATCTGGCCCATAGAGACTAAAGGACTATGCTGTGACCCTCAACAAACCGGCCATCTGGCCCATAGAGACTAAAGGACTATGCTGTGACCCTCACCAACCGGCCATCTGGCCCATAGAGACTAAAGGACTATGCTGTGACCTCACCAACCGGTCATCTGTCCCATAGAGACTAAAGGACTATGCTGTGACCCTCACCAACCGGTCATCTGGCCCATAGAGACTGAATGGACTATGCTGCAGACCCTCAACAAACCGGCCATCTGGCCCATAGAGACTAAAGGACTATTCTGTGACCCTCACCAACCAGCCATCTTGCCCATAGAGACTAAAGGACTATGCTGTGACCTCAACAAACTGGCCATCTGGCCCATAGAGACTAAAGGACTATGCTGTGACCTCAACAAACTGGTCATCTGGCCCATAGAGACATACAAGGACTATGCTGTGACCTCACCAACCGGCCATCTGGCCCATAGATACT
>NW_027005799.1:0-3684 GCF_036934945.1 Oncorhynchus masou masou | reverse complement strand
TCATCAGTTCTTAATGATGTTGCAGAGTACTGTCATCAGTTCTTAATGATGTTGCAGAGCACTGTCATCAGTTCTTAATGATGTTGCAGAGTACTGTCATCAGTTCTTAATGATGTTGCAGAGCACTGTCATCAGTTCTTAATGATGTTGCAGAGTACTGTCATCAGTTCTTAATGATGTTGCAGAGCACTGTCATCAGTTCTTAATGATGTTGCAGAGTACTGTCATCAGTTCTTAATGATGTTGCAGAGTACTGTCATCAGTTCTTAATGATGTTGCAGAGTACTGTCATCAGTTCTTAATGATGTTGCAGAGTACTGTCATCAGTTCTTAATGATGTTGCAGAGTACTGTCATCAGTTCTTAATGATGTTGCAGAGTACTGTCATCAGTTCTTAATGATGTTGCAGAGTACTGTCATCAGTTCTTAATGATGTTGCAGAGTACTGTCATCGGTTCTTAATGATGTTGCAGAGTACTGTCATCGGTTCTTAATGATGTTGCAGAGCACTGTCATCAGTTCTTAATGATGTTGCAGAGTACTGTCATCGGTTCTTAATGATGCATGATTTCCTCATTAGGAGTATGATTATACATTACAAAAACATTCCAATATTGTGTATTGCTAACATCTCCATAATGCAGTGAACTTGCAGTGTGGCTCATCTGCTCCCTGAACAACTTATGCTGTTATAAACCAGATATAAACGGGTTATATACAGATATAAACAGATATAAACGGGTTATATACAGTTATAAACCGATATAAACCAGTTATAAACCAGATATAAACGGGTTATATACAGATATAAACCGATATAAACCAGTTATAAACCAGATATAAACGGGTTATATACAGATATAAACAGTTATAAACCAGTTATAAACCAGATATAAACGGGTTATATACAGATATAAACAGTTATAAACCAGTTATAAACCAGATATAAACGGGTTATATACAGATATAAACAGTTATAAACCAGTTATAAACCAGTTATAAACCAGATATAAACTGGTTATATACAGATATAAACAGTTATAAACCAGTTATAAACCAGATATAAACGGGTTATATACAGATATAAACAGTTATAAACCAGTTATAAACCAGATATAAACGGGTTATATACGGTTATAAACAGTTATAAACCAGTATAAACCAGATATAAACAGTTATAAACCAGTTATAAACCAGTTATAAACAGATATAAACCAGTTATAAACCAGATATAAACCAGTTATAAACCAGGTATAAACAGATATAAACCAGGTATAAACCAGATATAAACGGGTTATATACAGAAATAAACAGTTATAAACCAGTTATAAACCAGTTATAAACAGATATAAACCAGTTATAAACCAGATATAAACCAGTTATAAACCAGGTATAAACAGATATAAACAGATATAAACCAGTTATAAACCAGATTATAAACAGATATAAACAGTTATAAACCAGGTATAAACAGATATAAACCAGATATAAACAGATATAAACCAGGTATAAACCAGTTATAAACATATATACAGATATAAACCAGATATAAACCAGTTATAAACCAGGTATAAACCAGTTATAAACCAGATATAAACAGATATAAACCAGTTATAAACCAGATATAAACCAGTTATAAACCAGGTATAAACAGATATAAACCAGATATAAACCAGTTATAAACCAGGTATAAACCAGTTATAAACCAGTTATAAACCAGATATAAACAGATATAAACCAGATATAAACGGGTTATATACAGATATAAACAGATATAAACAGATATAAACCAGGTATAAACAGATATAAACCAGGTATAAACCAGTTATAAACATATATAAACAGATATAAACCAGATATAAACCAGATATAAACCAGTTATAAACCAGATATAAACCAGATATAAACAGATATAAACAGATATAAACCAGATATAAACCAGATATAAACCAGTTATAAACCAGATATAAACCAGATATAAACAGATATAAACAGATATAAACCAGATATAAACCAGATATAAACATATATAAACCAGTTATAAACCAGTTATAAACATATATAAACAGATATAAACCAGTTATAAACCAGTTATAAACAGATAAACAGATTTAAACCATTACATCTGCTTATGATTTCTGATGTATCAATGTATATATGAACCAACCAACTAGTGAATCGCCCAAACAACCAACCAGCCACCCACCCAACCAACCAGCTAACCACCCAGCCAGCCAGTATTCCGCTCTCACCCTGTGTGTGTCCAGCTGTTGTTGCACAGCAGGGACGTCGCCCCCTACTGGTGGTTCCTGCTCCAGCAGGTCAGTCTTCATCTGCAGCCAGGCTATCAGCTCTTGAAGGGTCATGTGTATCCTCTTCCATGGAGCCATTTCCCCTTCCAGGTGAGATCTACAACATACACATATAGAAGCATAGATATAAGACCGGATCATAGATATTCCTATCTCAACTGGACTGGACCGTAGAGATTCTTATCTAACCTAGACTGGATCAAATATATTCCTATCTAAACTATACTGGATCAAATATATTCCTATCAAAACAAGACTGGATCAAATATATTCCTATTTAAACAAGACTGGATCAAATATATTCCTATCTAAACTAGACTGGATCAAATATATTCCTATCTAAACTAGACTGGATCAAATATATTCCTATCTAAACAAGACTGGATCAAATATATTCCTATTTAAACAAGACTGGATCAAATATATTCCTATCTAAACTATACTGGATCAAATATATTCCTATCAAAACAAGACTGGATCAAATATATTCCTATCTAAACTAGACTGGATCAAATATATTCCTATCTAAACTAGACTGGATCAAATATATTCCTATCTAAACTCAGACTGGACTCGCAATATATCCTATCCAAACTAGACTGGATCATAGATATTACTGTCTAAACTGGACTGTTGACCAGGGATGCTCACCCCTTCCTCCTGAGGAAGAAAGGTCCCGCAGGCGTTTGCTCCAACCCTACTCAGTCTAACACACCTGATTGTAGTAATTAGATGCTCATCCCGGACCTTGATTATCTGAATCAGGTGTGTAACAACAGGGATTGAGCGAAAATCTGCACCCTTTGGTCACCATGAATGAACACTCTGGAGGCAGGCATGAGAAAGGGGTCTGGCCTGGTGTCTACCTCATACTCATGGTTTTGCTGCGCAGCTCGTCCCAGCGCTGGCCCATGTTGTCCAGGCGGCTCTGTAGGAGTACGGCATCGTCTGAGCCGGTCAGAGACGTCACGATACGCTGACCGTTCTCATCCAGAGAGTGGTACAGTTCTGTGTGGCCATCGATCTCCCCCTGAAGGTCCTACACACACACACACCAAGCATGCACACACACACACACACACACACACACACACACACACACGTCCAATCATTAGTGGGTATCTAAATCATTATAAGTGTTCTGTGACATATGCCTCTCTGAATGATATCGATGCATTTTGACCAACAGTTAATGTATTATCAGTCCTACCTTAAAGAACCACTCAGGTCTTATATCTATATATTATAATAATGATATATGTCCTCCTATAGAAGGAGCCATTAGATGACTACATATTATAACATAATGATAATGTGTCCTCCTATAGAAGAAACCATTAGATGACTACATATTATGCTAATGATATATGTC
>NW_027005798.1:0-3685 GCF_036934945.1 Oncorhynchus masou masou | reverse complement strand
TGCTAGTGAGGTCCGAGAATCCACTCTCACAAAGGTATGTGGTTGCAAAGGGCATCAGTGTGTTAACAGCGCGATTTGCCAAGGCAGTATACTCTGAGCGCAGCCCAATCCAGAAATCTGGCAGTGGCTACTGATTAAATTTTCACAGAACCGCATATTGCAATTTCAAAGAGGCTCTCTTGTTCAGATATCGATAAGTGGACTGGTGGCAGGACATGAAAGGGATAACGAATCCAGTTGTTTGTGTCATCCGTTTTGGGAAAGTACCTGCGTAATTGCGCAACCTACTCACTCAGGTGCTTCGCTATACCACATTTGATATTGTCCGTAAGCTTGAATTCATTTGCACACAAAAAAATGATACAATGATGGAACGACCTGTGTGTTGTTCATGTTAATGCAGACAGAGAAGATCTCCAACTTCTTAATCATAGCCTCAATTTTGTCCCGCACATGAAATATAGTTGTGGAAAGTCCCTGTAATCCTAGATTTAGATAATTCAGGTGAGAAAAAACATCACCCAGATAGGCCAGTCGTGTGAGAATCTCGTCATCATGCAAGCGGTCAGACAAGTGAAAATTATGGTCAGTAAAGAAAACTTTAAGCTCGTCTTTCAATATAAAAAACGTGTCAATACTTTGCCCCTTGATTACCAGCGCACTTCTGTATGTTGTAAAAGCGTTGCATGGTCGCTGCCCATATTATTGCATAGTGCAGAAAATACATGCGAGTTCAGGGACCTTGCTTTAACCATTTTCACTGTAGTGACCAAAACTTATTTCAAGTTGTCAGGCATTCCCTTGGCAGCAACAGCATCTTCGTGGAAGCTGCAGTGTAACCAAGTGGCATCGGGAGCAACTGCTTGCATGCATGTTACCAGTCCACTATGTCTCCCTGTTTTTTATTTATTTTATTTTACCTTAATTTAACCAGGTAAGCTAGTTGAGAACAAGTTCTTATTTACAACTGCAACCTGGCCAAGATAAAGCAAAGCAGTGCGACACAAACAAGTTAGAGTCACACATGGGATAAACAAACGTACAGTCAATAACAACATAGAAGCATCTATATACAGTGTGTGCAAATGAAGTAAGATTAGGGAGGTAAGGCAATAAAAATAATATAGTGGCAAAATACTTGCTGGAGCGCGTGCTACGGGTGGGTGCTACTATGGTGACCAGTGAGCTGAGATAAGGTGGGGCTTCACCTAGCAAAGACTTATAGATGACCTGGAGCCAGTGGGTTTGGCAACGAATATGTAGCGAGGGCCAGCCGACGAGAGCATACAGGTCACAGTGGTGGGTAGTATATGGGATGTTGGTGACAAAATGGATGGCACTGTGATAGACTACTTCCAATTTTCCGAGTAGTGTTGGAGGCTATTTTATAAATGACATCGCCGAAGTCAAGGTTCGGTAGGATGGTCAGTTTTACGAGGGTATGTTTGTCAGCATGAGTGAAGGATGCTTATGCCTATTCTAGATTTCATTTTGAATTGGAGATGCTTAATGTGAGTCTGGAAGGAGAGTTTACAGTCTAACCAGACACCTATGTATTTGTAGTTGTCGGCCCAAGAATTGAACCCTGTGGCACCCCCATAGAGATTGCCAGAGGTCCAGACACACTGATTTGACACTCTGAACTCTATCTGAGAAGTAGTTGGTGAACCAGGCGAGTCAGTATTTTGAGAAACCAAGGCTGTTGAGTAAGCGGAAGGTACGGTGGGATTCTAAATGTTCGGTGATCTGTTTGTTAACTTGGCTTTTGAAGACTTAAATTTTTTTAATTTTATTTTATTTAACCTTTATTTAACTAGGCAAGTTTGTTAAGAACAAATTCTTATTTTCAATGATGGCCTAGGAACAGTGGGTTAACTGCCTGTTCAGGGGCAGAACGACAGATTTGTACCTTGTCAGCTTGGGGATTTGAACTTGCAACCTTTTGGTTAGTCCAACACTCTAACCACTAGGCTACCCTGCCACCCCCTTTAGAAAGGTAGGGTAGGATAGATATAGGTCTGTAACAGTTCGGGTCTAGAGTGTCTCCCCATTTGAAGGGGGGATGACCGCGGCAGCTTTTCAATATTTAGGGATGTCAGACGATACGAAAGAGAGGTTGAACAGTCAAGTAATAGGGGTTGCAACAATTGCGAGCGGATACATTTTAGAAAGAGAGGGGCCAGATTGTCTAGCCCAGCTGATTTAATAGAGGATCCAGATTTTGCAGCTCTTTCAGAACACCAGCTATCTGGATTTCAAGAAGGAGAAATGTGAGGATGCTTGGGCAAGTTGCTGCGGGGTGTGCAGAGCTGTTGACCGGGTAGGGGTAGCCAGGTGGAAAGCATGGCCAGCCGTAGAAAAATGCTTCTTGAAATTCGTCGATTATCGTGGAGATTTATCGGTAGGTGGTGACAGTGTTTCCTAGCCTCAGTGCAGTGGGCAGCTGGGAGAAAGTGCTCTTATTCTCCATGGACTTTACAGTGTCCCAAAACCTTTTGGAATTTGTGCTACAGGATGCAAATTTCTGCTTGAAAAAGCTAGCCTTTACTTTCCTAGCTGACTGTGTACATTGGTTCCTAACTTCCCTGAGGAGCTGGCACAATGCGTGTGGGACATATATCGATGCTAATGCAGTGCCACCACAGGATGTTTTTGTGCTGGTCAAGGGCAGTCAAGTCTGGAGTGAAGCAAGGGCTATATCTGTTCTTAGTTGTACATTTTTTGAATGGGGCATTTTTATTTAAGATGGTTGAGGAAAGCACTTTTAAAGAACAACCAGGCATCCTCTACTAAAGGGATGAGGTCAATATCCTTCCAGGATACCCGGGCCAGTTCAATTAGAAAGGCCTGCTCACTGAAGTGTTTTAGGGAGCGTTTGACAGTGATGAGGGGTGGTCGTTTGACCGCGGACACATTATGGACGCAGGCAATGAGGCAGTGATCACTGACATCCTGGCTGAAGACAGCAGAGGTGTATTTAGAGGGCAGGTTGGTCAGGATGATATCTATGAGGGTGCCTGTGTTACAGATTTGGGGTTCAACTCTGAAGATAAGTGGGGCCAACTGGGGGCTCTATAGCAAGCAGCAGCAGTGAGAGATTTATTTCTGGAAAGGTGGATTTTTAGAAGTAGAAGCTCGAACTGTTTGGGCACAGACCTGGATAGCATGACAGAATTCTGCAGACCATCTCTGCAGTAGATTGCGCCCCTGCCCCCTTTGGCTGTTCTATCTTGGCGGAAAATGTTGTAGTTTGGGATGGCAATTTCAGAAGCCAGGATTCAGCCACGGCTAGTACATCAGGGTTGGCGTAGTGTGCTAAAGCAGTGAATAAAACAAACTTAGGGATGAGGCTTCTGATGTTAACATGCATGAAACCAAGGCTTTTACGGTTACAGAAGTCAACAAATAATAGCGCCTGGGAATAGGTGTGATGCTGGTGGCTAAAGGGCCTAGGTTAACCTCTACATCACCAGAGGAACAGAGGAGGAGTCGGATAAGGGTGGCTAAAGGCTATAAGAACTGGTTGACTAATCGTTAGGAACAGAGAATAAAGGCAGATTTCTGGGCAGGTTAGAATAGATTCAGTGCATAATGTACAAGACAAAGGGTGGTAGGATGTGAGTACAATGGAGTAAACCCAGGCATTGAGTGGCGATGAGAGAGGTTTCGTCTCTGGTGGGACCAG
>NW_027005797.1:0-3686 GCF_036934945.1 Oncorhynchus masou masou | reverse complement strand
CACATATGTCAGAGTCAAGGCCCGCGGGCCACATCCGAGCCCGCGAGAAGGTTTTACGGCCCTGGGATGATCTTGATTTATTATTAGAACCGGCCCGCAGACCGCAGCAAGCCGGCAGCCCGCAGATCTTTTACACGCACCAATACTACATTTCCCACAATGCAACGGTGGCGCATCCGAGCAGTAGGCTGCTTCATTTCAATATTTATTGGCACAGCAGTCGTCAGCATCACAGTAAAATTAACTTTCAGATACCCATCAAAAATGGCAAAACGGAAGGTGGACACTGAGAACCGGGGGTTTCAAACAAGGTGGGAGTCGGAGTATATGTTCACGGAGGTAGCTGGAAAACCTGTGTGTCTTCTGTGTGGAGAAAGTGTGGCGGTACTGAAAGAGTATAATCTGAGACGACATTATGAAAACGAAACACGCGGACAAAAACAAGAATATGGACATGGAACAAAGGCTACAAAAGGCAGAGGAATTAAAACGAGGCCTCAAATCTCGACAGGCTCTGTTCAAAAAAGCCAAATCACAAGGCCAGGCTGCTGTCAAGGCCAGTTTTATTTTGGCAGAAGAGATCGCTAAATCAGCCCGGCCATTTACGGAGGGGATTTCATCAAAAACTGCATGATTAAAGTTTGTGACGAAGTTTGCCCAGAAAAAAGGCAACTCTTTTTAAATGTGAGTCTGAGCAGAAACACCATTGCCGAGAGAGTAGACCAGTTGTCCATCAATCTAAAAGAGCAGCTTGTGAAAAAGGAAAAGATTTCATTGCATATTCCTTGGCTGTGGATGAGAGCACCGACATTTCTGACATTGCCCAGTTGTCAATTTTCATCCGCGGAGTGGACTCCAGCCTAAGCGTGACAGAGGAGTTTTTGGCTTTACGTCCTATGCATGGCACAACTACGGGGCATGATTTGTATGAAGAGGTGTCAAGATGTGTAAATGAGATGGAGCTGCCTTGGGAAAAACTCGTGGGTTTGACAACCGACGGAGCACCTGCGATGTGTGGACACAGGAGCGGACTGGTGGCGAAGATACGGGAAAAGATGCAAGAGGAAAACGCGACAGGTGAGCTGACAGCTTATCATTGTATCATACACCAGGAAGCGTTGTGCGGTAAAGCCTTGAAAATGGAGCATGTAATGAGCATCATCACGCGCACAGTTAACTTTATCAGAGCCAAAGGTTTGAATCACCGCCAGTTCAAGGCATTTCTGACGGAGTTAGAAACGGAGCATGGTGATTTGCCTTATCACACAGAGGTGCGATGGCTAAGCCAGGGAAAGGTGCTTCAAAGATGTTTCGAGCTTCGTGAGGAGATTTGTCTGTTCTTGGACAGCAAAGGGAAAGACACAACACAACTCCGAGACGAAATGTTTCTGTGTGAAATGGCTTTTCTGTGTGACATTACGAGTCATCTGAATGCAATGAACTTGCAGCTGCAGGGTCGGGATCATGTCATCTCTGATATGTACAGTACAGTGAAGGCATTTAAAACCAAACTGACTCTGTGGGAGACGCAGATGCGGAAAGAAAATTTGAGCCACTTTCCCAGCTGCCAGACCATGAAAGAAGCTCTCTACCAGTGCGTTCCCGAGCGCACAGTTGGCTGATAAAATAGGTATGCTTGCCGCTGACTTTCGACGCCGATTTGCTGACTTTGAAGCACAAAAAAGCAGGTTGGAACTGCTCGGTAACCCATTTGCTGTTGACGTGGAAAGCTCACCACCAAACCTCCAAATGGAGTTGATTGACCTCCAATGCAATGATGCACTGAGGGCAAAATATGCGGCAGTGGGTGCTGCGGAGTTCGCCCGTTTCCTCCCGACACAATGCCCCAGCTGCGCATCCAGGCTGCTCAAACGTTGTCTATGTTTGGCAGCACATACCTGTGTGAACAACTTTTTTCTTTGATGAACCTGAACAAAACATCACACAGAAGTCGACTTACTGCTGAACACCTCCACTCAATTCTGAGGATTTCCTCAGCTCAGAGCCTTACCCGAACATTGATGAACTTGTGGAAAAGATGGGACACCACCAAGTATCACCCTCAACCTCAAACAAGTGAACATTACTGTGCAATCACATATTTAGAGTTTTTACTCAGTTCAAGTTTAAAAGTTAAAGTTTAATATTTGTTTTCACTGCATGTTACTTCTCCTTAAACAAAGTGTTGTTTTTGATTAATAGATTTTTGCACTTTATTTTATTGTATTTCAATCCAATTATATTTTAAAAATATTTCAGTTGAGTGGATGATAGAAAATTGCTATTATTGTTTTTTCTTTGAAGTAAATTTAGCCCACTTTTGCTAAAATAGAAAATATAGGCTACTGATGGTGCCTTGAATACCGGTTTCTTTCATTTAATGTTCATGTTATGGGGATTTTTATATAAAGGAAATTTGTCTTTTGTGTCTGTTGAAAATTAAAGATTACTGACAGAGCCATAAGAAAATATTGCTTTATTTATCTGATCATATTGGAATATATTTGTTAGGTTTTCAGTAGGTTCAATTAGGTTCACTAGACTATATGCGTCATTTAAAAATTTTTCAATGAACATTCGAACAGTCCGGCCCTCGGCTTGTAGCTAAATTTTTTATTTGGCCCTCCGTCCATTTGACTTTGACACCCCTGCAGTAGATGGTATGAGTACAGTATATACATATGAGATGAGTATGTAAACAAAGTGGCATAGTTAAAGTGGCTAGTGATACATGTATTACATAAAGATGCAGTAGATGATATAGAGTACAGTATATACGTATACATATGAGATGAATAATGTAGGGTATGTAAACATTATATTAGGTAGCATTGTTTAAAGTGGCTAGTGATACATCATTACATCATTTCCCATCAATTCCCATTATTAAAGTGGCTGGAGTTGAGTCAGTGTGTTGGCAGCAGCCACTCAATGTTAGTGGTTGCTGTTTAACAGTCTGATGGCCTTGAGATAGAAGCTGTTTTTCAGTCTCTCGGTCCCAGCTTTGATGCACCTGTACTGACCTCGCCTTCTGGATGGTAGCGGGGTGAACAGGCGTGGCTCGGGTGGTTGTTGTCCTTGATGATCTTTATGGCCTTCTCTGTACAACATCGGGTGGTGTAGGTGTCCTCGGAGGGCAGAGTCGTTTGCCCCCGGTGATCGCAAGCAGCAGACCTCTACTACCCTCTGGAGAGCCTATACGGTTGTGGGCGGAGCAGTTGCCGTACCAGGCGGTGATACAGCCCGCCAGGATGCTCTCGATTGTGCATCTGTAGAAGCTTTCAGAGTGCTTTTGGTGACACGTTTCGAATTTCTTCAGCCTCCTGAGGTTGAAGAGGCGCTGCTGCGCCTCTCTTCACGATGTGCTAGCCTGTGTGGGTGGACCAATTCAGTTTGTCTGTGATGTGTATGCCGAGGAACTTAAAACCTACTACCCTCTCCACTACTGTCCCATGCGATGTGGATAGGGGGTGTTCCCTGCTGCTTTTTCCTGAAGTCCACAATCATCTCCTTAGTTTTGTTGACGTTGAGTGTGAGGTTATTTTCCTGACACCACACTCCGAGGGCCCTCACCTCCTCCCTGTAGGCTGTCTCGTCGTTGTTGGTAATCAAGCCTACCACTGTTGTGTCGTCCGCAAACTTGATGATTGAGTTGGAGGCGTGCGTTGCCGCGCAGTCGTGGGTGA
>NW_027005796.1:0-3687 GCF_036934945.1 Oncorhynchus masou masou | reverse complement strand
CCAATAGAAGTGCTAATGTCTGCCCTGCTAGTGCTCCAATAGAAGTGCAAATGTCTGCCCTGCTAGTGCTGCCCCGGTCCAATAGAAGTGCAAATGTCTGCCCTGCTAGTGCTGCCCCGGTCCAATAGAAGTGCTAATGTCTGCCCTGCTAGTGCTCCAATAGAAGTGCAAATGTCTGCCCTGCTAGTGCTTCCCCGGTCCAATAGAAGTGCAAATGTCTGCCCTGCTAGTGCTGCCCCGGTCCAATAGAAGTGCTAATGTCTGCCCTGCTAGTGCTGCCCTGGTCCAATAGAAGTGCAAATGTCTGCCCTGCTAGTGCTGCCCCGGTCCAATAGAAGTGCAAATGTCTGCCCTGCTAGTGCTGCCCCGGTCCAATAGAAGTGCTAATGTCTGCCCTGCTAGTGCTGCCCCGGGCCAATAGAAGTGCTTATGTCTGCCCTGCTAGTGCTGCCCCGGTCCAATAGAAGTGCCAATGTCTGCCCTGCTAGTGCTGCCCCGGGTCCAATAGAAGTGCAAATGTTTGCCCTGCTAGTGCTGCCCCGGTCCAATAGAAGTGCTAATGTCTGCCCTGCTAGTGCTGCCCCGGTCCAATAGAAGTGCAAATGTCTGCCCTGCTAGTGCTGCCCCGGTCCAATAGAAGTGCAAATGTCTGCCCTGCTAGTGCTGCCCCGGTCCAATAGAAGTGCTAATGTCTGCCCTGCTAGTGCTGCCCCGGTCCAATAGAAGTGCTGTTATTGTGAAGTGCAAATGTTTAGGAGCAACAACGGCTCAGCCATGAAATGGTATGACACATAAGCTCTGTTGGGGATTAATCAGAATAGTTGGGTAACATAGATGAGATGTTTTATTTTCATTATATGCTTGTGAGTTACATTCTAAATGAGAAGTATCTTGTTGTACTATCGTGGTGACCATTTGCAGTTATCCTTTCTCTGTCCTGGGGTCAGTTACTTGGGCCGCAGAGAGGGGAGAGGTCAAGCTTGTCTTCATATGTAAACATATCTTTTAAACCATGTGAAGGGATGATTGAAGGGGAACCAATTATCTCTTGGCTCCACAAAGTCTGTGTGCCAGTCACTGTGTCTCTGATCTTGTCCAGGAGGGGTGTATTTGATATATGCCTGTTGATGAGGTTTTGTTTTATGGTCCTGAATGGTACCAAGAGCAAGATAAGAACATAGTTTAGGAGACAAAGCTGAATGATAATTTATAGCCAATGCTGTCTGGCTATGTGTGTCTTTGCTATAAAGGATCTCAGTTGCATAAGCACTCTCAGAGAATTCATTTATAGACACTGAATTGATCTGAGAGTCACAGGGTTGTGATGGAGCTCATAATAATTAAAGATGGACTTTATGATAACTCTGACTTGTGTGGTGGTTTGGTCTCATGATTTGGTAAATACAGGACATTTTCACTACAGCTCACAGCACGGGACCACCGAGTGCTGAAGCGCACAGCGCGTAAAAATCGTCTGTCCTCGGTTGCAACACTACCGAGTTCCAAACTGCCTCTGGAAGCAAAATCAGCAAAACAAACTGTTCATTGGGAGCTTCATGAAATGGGTTTCCATGGCCGAGCAGCTGCACCCAAGCCTAAGATCACCATGTGCAATGCCAAGCGTGGGCTGGAGTGGTGTAAAGCTCGCCACCATTGGACTCTGGAGCAGTGAAAAAAACGTTCTCTGGAGCGATGAATCACTCTTTACCATCTGGCAGTCCCAGATTTGTCAATCGGTTTGTCAGATTCCAGGAGAACCCTACCTGCCCGAATGCACAGAGCCAACTGTAAAGTTTGGTGGAGGAGGAACAATGGTCTGAGTCATTCATGGTTCAGGCTAGTTCCAGTGAAAGGAAAACGTAATGCTACAGCATACAATAACTGTAAATAGATGTTTGTCTATGGAGATCGCATGGCTGTCAGCTGAATCTGGGTTTGTGGCTGAAATAGCTTAATCCACTAATTGGAAGGGGTGTCCATACATACTTTTGTCCATATAGTGTATAAGACAAAACATACTAAATCTTACCAGTTACTTATTAGATTTCTGTACTAATAATCTTCTTCTGTCATAGAAGATTGTTATTTGTTTTTCATGGTTGTTTTCCATATGGGGCATGATGGCACAAACATTAGTGGGACCAGACTAATATTTGGGAGTGTATTTTGGATGATGAGGCCTCTTACTCAGCATGTGACTCTGGAGAGTGATGAGGTGTTCCTCCCAGTTCTGCCCGTCCTCCTGCTCGTTCCCTAACCCTGGAGGCCGGTTCCAGTTCAGGACCTGGAAGTATCAGAAACAGTTGCATGCCTCCATTAACTCCAACACTAATGCCCTGCTAACCACACTCCTACCCTCCACCAGACCAAGCTTCAATTGATAGAAAGGATCAGACACTTACAGCTGTCCCACCAAGATCAAGCTACTACAGCCACTGCTGCTGCTGCTACTGCTACTACTACTACAGCCACTGCTGCTGCTGCTACTGCTACTACTACTACAGCCACTGCTGCTGCTACTACAGCCACTGCTGCTGCTGCTACTGCCACTGCTGCTGCTGCTACTGCTACTACTACTACAGCCACTGCTGCTACTACTACTACTACTACTACTACTACAGCCACTGCTACTACTACTACTACTACTACTACTACTACTACAGCCACTGCTACTACTACTACAGCCACTGCTGCTGCTACTACAGCCACTGCTGCTGCTGCTACTGCTACTACTACTACTACAGCCACTGCTGCTACTACTACTACTACTACTACTACTACAGCCACTGCTACATGCCACTACAGCCACTGCTAGCTGCTGCTACTTACTACTACTACATGCCACTGCTGCTACTACTACTGCTACTACTACTACTACAGCCACTGCTGCTGCTACTACTACAGCCACTGCTACATGCCACTGCTACTGCTGCTACTGCTACTACAGCCACTGCTGCTGCTACCACTACAGCCACTGCTGCTACCACTACAGCCACTGCTGCTACTACCACCACTAGCCACCTGCTGCTGCTACTACTACAGCCAGCTGCCGCTGCCATCCACAGCTGCTGCTACTACTACTACTACTACTAGCCACTGCTGCTACTACTACTACCACTACCACTGCTACTACTACTACTACTACCACTACCACTACGCACTACTACTACTACTACTACAGCCACTGCTGCTACTACTACTACAGCCACTGCTGCTACTACTACTACAGCCACTGCTGCTACTACTACTACTACTACAGCCACTGCTGCTGCTACTACTACTACTACTACTACTACTACTACTACTACTACTACTACTCAGCCACTGCTGCTACTACTACTACAGCCACTGCTACTACTACTACTACTACTACTACTTCAGCCACTACTACTACTACTACTACAGCCACTGCTGCTGCTACTACTACTACTACTACTACTTCAGCCACTGCTGCTACTACTACTACTACTAGCTACCAGCCACCGCCACTACTACTACTACTACAGCCACTGCTGCTACTACTACTACCACACCACTACCACTAGCCACCGCTACTACTACTACCACTACCACAGCTGCCGCTACTACTAGCCACTACTACAGCCACTGCTGCTACTACTACTGCACTACTACTACTACTACTACTACTGCTACTACTACTACAGCCACTGCCGCTGCTACTACTAC
>NW_027005795.1:0-3687 GCF_036934945.1 Oncorhynchus masou masou | reverse complement strand
AGTGGGCAACAACTGTCCCTGCAACAAAGATGGACCATCCCGGTTTTCGAACTCACATTCAAAGTCAAACGCGGCATTAGCAAAGAGACCTGCTCCGACTCCACAGGAGGTTTGTGGCACCTTAAAACTTTAGGGCTAGAGCGTCCTGCTAGCGGGACGACCTCCGGTGAAGCTGGAGGGCACGTAATTCAAATAAATAATCATAAAAATTATGGATATTAAGCATGTAGGTACATATAAGTGTCTTATATCGGTTGAAAGCTTAAATTCTTGTTAATCTAACTGCTCTGTCCGATTTACAGTAGCTATTACAGCAAAAACATGCCATGCGATTGTTTGAGGACGGTGCCCCCACATCAAAATATTTTTACACCGGCACAGGTTTCATAAATTCTCAAATAGTGATTAAATATTCACTTCCTTTTTTGAAAAATTTCTCTGATTTGTCATCCAAAGGGTCTCAGATATAACATGTAGTGTCATTTGTTAGATAAAATCCTTCTTTATATCCCAAAAGTCAGTTTTAGTTGGCGCCATCGATTTGAGTAATCCACTCGTTCAACATGCAGAAAAGGAATCTGAAAATCCCATTTAGCAGGTGCATGTCACACCCTGACCATAGTTTGCTTTGTATGTTTCTATGTTTTTGGTTGGTCAGGGTGTGATCTGAGTGGGCATTCTATGTTGGATGTCTTGTTTGTCTATTTCTATGTCTGGCTGATATGGTTTTCAATCAAAGGCAGGTGTTAGTCATTGTCTCTGATTGGGAACCATATTTAGGTAACCTGGGTTTTCACTGTGTGTTTGTGGGTGATTGTTTGTGTGTCTCTGTGTTTTCACCAGATAGGACTGTTTAGGTTTTCACACATTTATTGTTTCGTTAGTTATTTCATGTCAAGTTCCTTTTATTAGAGAACATGAATAACCACCACGCTGCATTTTGGTCCGCTTCTCCTTCACCAGAGGAAAACCATTACAGAATCACACACCACAACAGGACCAAGCGGCGTGACAACAGGCAACAGCAACAGCGGCGCAATGAGGAATGGACATGGGAGGACGTTTTGGATGGCAGGGTTGCTACACATGGGAGGGGAAATACTGGCTGGAAGAGATCGCATCCCATGGGAACAGGTGGAGGCACTTAGGAGAGGCAGAGGCAGCCGGGAGAGGAGCGGCGTTATGAGGGAACACGGTTTGGCAAGAAAGCCCGGGAGTCAGCCCCCAAATATTTATTGGGGGTAGTCTGCATGGAGCAGCCAGAGCTGCCAGTCTGCATGGAGCAGCCAGAGCTGCCAGTCTGCATGGAGCAACCAGTCTGCATGGAGCAGCCAGATCTGTCAGTCTGCATGGAGCAGCCAGATCTGTCAGTCTGCATGGAGCAGCCAGAGCTGCCAGTCTGCATGGAGCAGCCAGAGCTGCCAGTCTGCATGGAGCAGCCAGAGCTGCCAGTCTGCATGGAGCAGCCAGAGCTGCCAGTCTGCATGGAGCAGCCAGAGCTGCCAGTCTGCAAGGAGCTTCCAGTCTGCAAGGAGCTTCCAGTCTGCAAGGAGCTTCCAGTCTGCAAGGAGCTGCCAGTCTGCAAGAAGCCGCCAGAGCCGCCAGTCAGCATGGAGCAGCCAGAGCCGCCAGTCAGCATGGAGCAGCCAGGCTGCCAGTCAGCATGGAGCAGCCAGAGCTGCCAGTCAGCATGGAGCAGCCAGAGCTGCCAGTCAGCATGGAGCAGCCAAGGCTGCCAGTCTGCATGGAGCAGCCAGAGCTGCCAGTCTGCATGGGCAATGATCTCTGCATGGAGCAGCCAGATCTGTCAGTCTGCATGGAGCAGCCAGAGCTGCCAGTCTGCATGGAGCAGCCAGAGCTGCCAGTCTGCATGGAGCAGCCAGAGCTGCCAGTCTGCAAGGAGGCTGCCAGTCTGCAAGGAGCTGCCAGTCTGCAAAGGCTGCCAGTCTGCAAGAAGCCGCCAGAGCCGCCAGTCAGCATGGAGCAGCCAGAGCCGCCAGTCAGCATGGAGCAGCCAGAGCCGCCAGTCAGCATGGAGCAGCCAGAACGCCAGTCAGCATGGAGCAGCCAGAGCCGCCAGTCAGCATGGAGCAGCCAGAGCCGTCAGTCTGCCAGGATCCACCAGTCAGCCAGACTCTTCCAGATCCATGATCGGCCAGACTCTTCCAGATCCGCCAGTCAGCGGACTCTTCCAGATCCGCCAGTCAGCCAGACTCTTCCAGATCCGCCAGTCAGCCAGACTCTTCCAGATCCGCCAGTCAGCCAGACTCTTCCAGATCCGCCAGTCAGCCAGACTCTTCCAGATCCGCCAGTCAGCCAGACTCTTCCAGATCCGCCAGTCAGCCAGGATCTTCCAGATCCGCCAGTCAGCCAGCATCCGCCAGTCAGCCAGACTCTTCCAGATCCGCCAGTCAGCCAGGATCTGCCAGAACCGCCAGTCAGCCAGACTCTTCCAGATCCGCCAGTCAGCCAGGATCTGCCAGAACCGCCAGCCAGCCAGGATCTGCCAGAGCCTTCCTCCTCTCCTGCGCTGCCGGAGTCTGAAGAGCCCCTCTGTCCCGAGCTGCCCCTCTGTCCCGAGCTGCCCCTCTGTCCCGAGCTGCCCCTCAGTCCAGTGTCATTAAGTAGGGTCGTCGTGGCTAGGAGGCCACGGAAGCGGACAAGGTGGGGGACTAAGACTACGGTGAAGTGGGGGCCACGTCCAGCACCAGAGCCGCCACCGCGGACAGATGCCCACCCAGACCCTCCCGATAGGTTCAGGTTTTGCGGCCGGAGTCCGCACCTTGGGGGGGGTACTGTCACACCCTGACCATAGTTTGCTTTGTATGTTTCTATGTTTTGGTTGGTCAGGGTGTGATCTGAGTGGGCATTCTATGTTGGATGTCTCGTTTGTCTATGTCTGGCCTGATATGGTTCTCAATCAGAGGCAGGTGTTAGTCATTGTCTCTGATTGGGAACCATATTTAGGTAGCCTGGGTTTCACTGTGTGTTTGTGGGTGATTGTTCCTGTCTCTGTGTTTTCACCAGATAGGACTGTTTAGGTTTTCACACATTTATTGTTTTGTTAGTTATTTCATGTCAAGTTCCTTTTATTAAAGAACATGAATAACCACCACGCTGCATTTTGGTCCGCTTCTCCTTCACCAGAGGAAAACCATTACAGTGCATCCTGTCTTCATGGCGCGTGCAAACACGAATTTCCAAGACTGTGTCCCTGGACTAAAACTGATATTTCTTATTCGTTTTTCAAGCCTGAAACCTTGAACATAGACTGCTGACACCCTGTGGAAGCCATAGGAATTGCATCCAGGGCTAATTTTCAGTATGACCTTATGCTTGCCATTCTAAGATGGTCTCTCAAAAAAAAAATATTCCAGTTGGTTTTTCTTTGGATTTTCTCCTACCAAATCTATTGTGTTATATTCTCCTACATTATTTTAACATTTCTACAAAACTCTAAGTGTTTTCTTTCCAATGGTACCAATTATATACATATCCTGGCTTCAGGGCCTGAGCAACAGGCAGTTTACTTTGGGCACGTCATTCAGGCGGAAATTGAGTAAAAAGGGGCCTAGCAAGGAGTTAATTGGGGAGAACGGGCTCGTAATAGCTGGAGAGAATGAGTGGAATGGTATCAAGTACATCAAACATATGGTTTCTATGTGCTTGATGACATTCCATCCACGC
>NW_027005794.1:0-3692 GCF_036934945.1 Oncorhynchus masou masou | reverse complement strand
AGAGTGACAGACAGAGTGACAGACAGAGTGACAGACAGAGTGACAGACAGTGACAGACAGAGTGACAGACAGAGTGACAGACAGAGTGACAGAGAGTGACAGACAGACAGAGTGACAGACAGAGTGACAGAGAGTGACAGACAGACAGAGTGACAGACAGAGTGACAGACAGAGTGACAGACAGAGTGACAGACAGAGTGACAGACAGAGTGACAGAGAGTGACAGACGGAGTGACAGAGAGTGACAGACGGAGTGACAGAGTGACAGAGAGTGACAGACAGAGTGACAGACAGAGTGACAGACAGAGTGACAGACAGAGTGACAGACAGACTGACAGACAGAGTGACAGACAGAGTGACAGACAGAGTGACAGACAGAGTGACAGACAGAGTGACAGACAGAGTGACAGACAGACAGAGAGTGACAGACAGACAGACAGACAGACAGACAGTGACAGACAGACAGACAGAGAGTGACAGACAGACAGACAGACAGAGAGTGACAGACAGACAGACAGAGAGTGACAGACAGACAGACAGACAGTGACAGACAGACAGACAGAGAGTGACAGACAGACAGACAGAGAGTGACAGACAGACAGACAGAGAGTGACAGACAGAGTGACAGACAGAGTGACAGACAGAGTGACAGACAGACAGAGAGTGACAGACAGACAGACAGACAGACAGACAGAGAGTGACAGACAGACAGACAGAGAGTGACAGACAGACAGACAGACAGAGAGTGACAGACAGACAGACAGAGAGTGACAGACAGACAGACAGACAGAGAGTGACAGACAGACAGACAGAGAGTGACAGACAGACAGACAGAGAGTGACAGACAGACAGACAGAGAGTGACAGACAGACAGACAGAGAGTGACAGACAGAGTGACAGAGAGTGACAGACGGAGTGACAGAGAGTGACAGACGGAGTGACAGAGTGACAGACAGAGTGACAGACAGAGTGACAGACAGAGTGACAGACAGAGTGACAGACAGAGTGACAGACAGAGTGACAGACAGACAGACAGAGAGTGACAGACAGACAGACAGAGAGTGACAGACAGACAGACAGACAGACAGAGAGTGACAGACAGACAGACAGAGAGTGACAGACAGACAGACAGAGAGTGACAGACAGACAGACAGAGAGTGACAGACAGACAGACAGAGAGTGACAGACAGACAGACAGAGAGTGACAGACAGACAGACAGAGAGTGACAGACAGACAGAGAGTGACAGACAGACAGACAGAGAGTGACAGACCGACAGACAGACAGAGTGACAGAGTGACAGAGTGACAGACAGACAGACAGTGACAGACAGACAGAGACAGACAGACAGACAGACAGACAGACAGAGAGTGACAGACAGACAGACAGACAGTGACAGACAGACAGACAGAGTGACAGACAGACAGACAGACAGAGTGACAGACAGACAGACAGACAGAGTGACACAGACAGACAGACAGACAGAGAGTGACAGACAGACAGACAGAGAGTGACAGAGTGACAGAGAGTGACACAGACAGACAGAGAGTGACAGACAGACAGAGAGTGACAGACAGACAGACAGACACACATACAGACAGACAGACAGACAGTGACAGACAGACAGACAGACAGTGACAGACAGAGAGTGACAGACAGACAGAGACATAAAGACAGACACAGACAGGGAGAGTGACAGAGAGTGACAGACACACACAGACCGACAGAGAGTGACCGACAGAGCATGACCGACAGACAGTGACAGAGACACAGACCGACAGAGAGTGACCGACAGAGAGTGACCGACAGAGAGTGACAGAATGACACAGACAGAGACAGAGTGACAGACAGAGACAGACAGACACAGTGACAGACACAGACAGACGCAGTGACAGACACAGACAGACACAGTGACAGACACAGTGACAGACACAGTGACAGACACAGACAGAGTGACAGAGACAGAGTGACACAGACAGAGTGACAGAGACAGAGTGACAGAGACAGAGTGACAGAGACAGAGTGACACAGACAGAGTGACACAGACAGAGTGACAGAGTGGCACAGACAGAGTGACAGAGTGGCACAGACAGAGTGACACAGACAGAGTGACAGTGACAGACAGACACAGTGACAGACAGACACAGTGACAGACAGACACAGTGACAGACAGACAGTGACAGACAGAGTGACAGACAGACAGTGACAGACAGAGTGACAGAGACACAGTGACAGAGTGACACAGTGACAGAGACACAGTGACAGAGACACAGTGACAGAGACACAGTGACAGAGACACAGTGACAGAGACACAGTGACACAGACAGTGACAGTGACACAGACAGTGTGACAGTGACACAGACAGTGTGACAGACACAGTGACAGAGTGACAGACACAGTGACACAGACAGAGTGACAGAGTGACAGTGACAGAGTGACAGTGACAGAGTGACAGTGACAGAGTGACAGTGACAGAGTGACAGAGACACAGTGACAGAGACACAGTGACAGAGACACAGTGACAGAGACACAGTGACAGACAGACACAGTGACAGACAGACACAGTGACAGACAGACACAGTGACAGACAGACACAGTGACAGACAGACACAGTGACAGACAGACAGAGTGAGAGTGACACAGACAGAGTGAGAGTGACACAGACAGAGTGACAGAGTGACACAGACAGAGTGACAGAGTGACACAGACAGAGTGACAGAGTGACACAGACAGAGTGACAGAGTGACACAGACAGAGTGACACAGACAGAGTGACACAGACAGAGTGACACAGACAGAGTGACAGGGTGACACAGACACAGTGACAGAGTGACAGGGTGACACAGACACAGTGACAGAGTGACAGTGACAGAGTGACAGACACAGTGATAGAGTGACAGTGTGACAGACACAGTGACAGAGTGACAGTGACAGAGTGACAGAGACAGAGTGACAGACACAGTGACAGAGACAGAGTGACAGACACAGTGACAGAGACAGAGTGACAGACAGTGACAGACAGACAGTGACAGAGAGAGTGACAGAGACAGAGTGACAGACACAGTGACAGAGACAGAGTGACAGACACAGTGACAGAGACAGAGTGACAGAGACAGAGTGGCAGACACAGTGACAGAGACAGAGTGACAGAGACAGAGTGACAGAGAGAGTGACAGAGAGAGTGACAGAGACAGAGTGACAGACACACAGTGAGACACAGACAGAGTGACAGAGTGACACAGACAGAGTGACAGAGTGACACAGACAGAGTGACAGAGTGACACAGACAGAGTGACACAGACAGAGTGACACAGACAGAGTGACACAGACAGAGTGACACAGACAGAGTGACACAGACAGAGTGACACAGACAGAGTGACAGGGTGACACAGACACAGTGACAGAGTGACAGTGACAGAGTGACAGACACAGTGACAGAGTGACAGTGTGACAGACACAGTGACAGAGTGACAGTGACAGAGTGACAGAGACAGAGTGACAGACACAGTGACAGAGTGACAGAGACAGAGAGACAGACAGTGACAGACAGACAGTGACAGAGAGAGTGACAGAGACAGAGTGACAGACACAGTGACAGAGACAGAGTGACAGACACAGTGACAGAGACAGAGTGACAGACACAGTGACAGAGACAGAGTGACAGACACAGTGACAGAGACAGAGTGACAGACAC
>NW_027005793.1:0-3693 GCF_036934945.1 Oncorhynchus masou masou | reverse complement strand
TGCAGTATACCCCGTACAGAGCGGGTCTGACAGTATAAACATCTGCAGTATACCCCTGGTACAGAACGGGTCTGACAGTATAAACACCTGCAGTATACCCCGGTAAGGTACAGAACGGGTCTGACAGTATAAACATCTGCAGTATACCCTGGTAAGGTACAGAACGGGTCTGACAGTATAAACATCTGCAGTATACCCCGGCACAGAACTGGCCTGACAGTATAAACATCTGCAGTATACCCCCGGCACAGAACCGGTCTGACAGTATAAACACCTGCAGTATACCCTGGTACAGAACGGTCTGACAGTATAAACACCTGCAGTATACCCTGGCACAGAACGGGTCTGACAGTATAAACATCTGCAGTATACCCTGGTACAGAACGGTCTGACAGTATAAACACCTGCAGTATACCCTCTGACAGTATAAACATCTGCAGTATACAGAACGGGTCTGACAGTATAAACATCTGCAGTAAACCCGACAGTAAGGTACAGAACGGGTCTGACAGTATAAACATCTGCAGTATACCCTGGTAAGGTACAGAACGGGTCTGACAGTATAAACATCTGCAGTATACCCTGGTAAGGTACAGAACGGGTCTGACAGTATAAACACCTGCAGTATAAACCTGGTAAGGTACAGAACAGGTCTGACAGTATAAACACCTGCAGTAAACCCCGGTAAGGTACAGAACGGGTCTGACAGTATAAACACCTGCAGTATACCCCGGTAAGGTACAGAACGGGTCTGACAGTATAAACACCTGCAGAATACCCATCTGCAGTGGTACAGAACGGTCTGACAGTATAAACATCTGCAGTATACCCTGGTACAGAACGGGTCTGACAGTATAAACACCTGCAGTATACCCTGGTACAGAACGGTCTGACAGTATAAACATCTGCAGTATACCCTGGTACAGAACGGGTCTGACAGTATAAACATCTGCAGTATACCCCGGAAGGTACAGAACATCTGGTCTGACAGTATAAACACCTGCAGTATACCCTGGAACGGGTCTGACAGTATAAACACCTGCAGTATACCCTGGTAGAGAACGGGTCTGACAGTATAAACACCTGCAGTATACCCGGTACAGAACGGGTCTGACAGTATAAACATCTGCAGTATACCCCAGGTACAGAACGGGTCTGACAGTATAAACATCTGCAGTATACCCTGGTACAGAACGGGTCTGACAGTATAAACATCTGCAGTATACCCTGGTACAGAACGGGTCTGACAGTATAAACATCTGCAGTATACCCCTGTACAGAACGGGTCTGACAGTATAAACACCTGCAGAACGGGTATACCCTGCAGTATAGGGTACAGAACGGGTCTGACAGTATAAACACCTGCAGTATACCCCAGTAAGGTACAGAACGGGTCTGACAGTATAAACACCTGCAGTATACCCCGGTACAGAACGGGTCTGACAGTATAAACACCTGCAGTATACCCAGAACGGGTCTGACAGTATAAACACCTGCAGTATACCCTGGTACAGAACGGGTCTGACAGTATAAACATCTGCAGTATACCCCTGTACAGAACGGGTCTGACAGTATAAACACCTGCAGTATACCCTGTACAGAACGGTCTGACAGTATAAACACCTGCAGTATACCCCCGGTACAGAACGGTCTGACAGTATAAACATCTGCAGTATACCCCGTACAGAACGGGTCTGACAGTATAAACATCTGCAGTATACCCCGCACAGAACGGGTCTGACAGTATAAACATCTGCAGTATACCCTGGTACAGAACGGGTCTGACAGATAAACATCTGCAGTATACCCCTGTACAGAACGGGTCTGACAGTATAAACATCTGCAGTATACCCCCGGGTACAGAACCGGTCTGACAGTATAAACACCTGCAGTATACCCTGGTAAGGTACAGAACGGGTCTGACAGTATAAACAGACTGCAGTATACCCCTGTACAGAACGGGTCTGACAGTATAAACATCTGCAGTATACCCCGTAAGGGTACAGAACTGGTCTGACAGTATAAACATCTGGCAGTATACCCGTAAGGTACAGGAACGGGTCTGATGGCATAAACATCTGCAGTATACCCTGGTACAGAACGGGTCTGACAGTATAAACACCTGCAGTAAACCCCGCACAGAACGGGTCTGACAGTATAAACACCTGCAGTATACCCTGTACAGAACGGGTCTGACAGTATAAACACCTGCAGTATACCCGCACAGAACGGGTCTGACAGGTATACCCCGCACAGAACGGGTCTGACAGTATAAACACCCTGCAGTATACCCCTGTACAGAACGGGTCTGACAGTATAAACATCTGCAGTATACAGAACGGGTCTGACAGTATAAACACCTGCAGTATACCCCGTACAGAACGGGTCTGACAGTATAAACACCTGCAGTATACCCCGGTAAGGTACAGAACGGGTCTGACAGTATAAACATCTGCAGTATACCCCGGTAAGGTACAGAACGGGTCTGACAGTATAAACATCTGCAGTATACCCCGGTAAGGTACAGAACGGGTCTGACAGTATAAACACCTGCAGTATACCCCGGTACAGAACGGGTCTGACAGTATAAACATCTGCAGGTACTCCTGTACAGAACGGGTCTGACAGTATAAACACCTGCAGTATACCCTGGTACAGAACGGGTCTGACAGTATAAACACCTGCAGTATACCCTGGTACAGAACGGGTCCTGACAGTATAAACACCTGCAGTATACCCCCGGTACAGAACGGGTCTGACAGTATAAACACCTGCAGTATACCCGGTACAGAACGGTACAGTATAAACACCTGCAGTATACCCCGGTACAGAACGGGTCTGACAGTATAAACACCTGCAGTATACCCCGGTACAGAACGGGTCTGACAGTATAAACATCTGCAGTATACCCCGGTACAGAACGGGTCTGACAGTATAAACACCTGCAGTATACCCCGGTACAGAACGGGTCTGACAGTATAAACATCTGCAGTATACCCCTGTACAGAACGGGTCTGACAGTATAAACATCTGCAGTATACCCTGGTACAGAACGGGTCTGACAGTATAAACACCTGCAGTATACCCCGGTAAACGACAGTATAAACATCTGCAGTATACAGAGCGGGTCTGACAGTATAAACACCTGCAGTATACCCCGGTACAGAACGGGTCTGACAGTATAAACATCTGCAGTATACCCCTGTACAGAACGGGTCTGACAGTATAAACATCTGCAGTATACCCCGGTACAGAACGGGTCTGACAGTATAAACACCTGCAGTATACCCCGGTACAGAAAGGGTCTGACAGTATAAACATCTGCAGTATACCCCGGTAAGGTACAGAACGGGTCTGACAGTATAAACATCTGCAGTATACCCCGGTACAGAACGGGTCTGACAGTATAAACACCTGCAGTATACCCCGGTACAGAACGGGTCTGACAGTATAAACACCTGCAGTATACCCCGGTAAGGTACAGAACGGGTCTGACAGTATAAACACCTGCAGTATACCCCGGTAAGGAACAGAACGGGTCTGACAGTATAAACACCTGCAGTATACCCCGGTACAGAACGGGTCTGACAGTATAAACATCTGCAGTATACCCCTGTACAGAACGGGTCTGACAGCATAAAAACACCTGCGGTATACCCCGGCAGTCAGGGCGAGGTCTGACAGTATCAACAC
>NW_027005792.1:0-3694 GCF_036934945.1 Oncorhynchus masou masou | reverse complement strand
TACATTTAACATTTACATTTAAGTCATTTAGCAGACGCTCTTATCCAGAGCGACTTACAAATTGGTGAATTCACCTTCTGACATCCAGTGGAACAGCCACTTACAATAGTGCATCTAAATCATTTAAGGGGGGTGAGAAGGATTACTTATCCTATCCTAGGTATTCCTTGAAGAGGTGGGGTTTCAGGTGTCTCCGGAAGGTGGTGATTGACTCTGCTGTCCTGGCGTCGTGAGGAGTTTGTTCCACCATTGGGGGCCAGAGCAGCGAACAGTTTTGACTGGGCTGGGAGCGGGAACTGTACTCCCTCAGTGGTAGAGGCGAGCAGGCCAGAGGTGGATGAATGCAGTGCCCCTTGTTTGGGTGTAGGGCCTGATCAGAGCCTGGAGGTACTGCGGTGCCGTTCCCCTCACAGTTCGTGAGGGCAAGCACCATGGTCTTGTAGCGGATGCAAGCTTCAACTGGAAGCCAGTGGAGAGAGCGGAGGAGCGGGGTGACGTGGAGAGAACTTGGGAAGGTTGAACACCAGACGGCTGCGGCGTTCTGATGAGTTGTAGGGTTTAATGCACAGGGCAGGGAGCCCAGCCAACAGCGAGAGTTGCAGTAATCCAGACGGGGAGATGACAAGTGCCTGGATTAGGACCTGCGCCGCTTCCTGTGTGAGGCAGGGTCGTACTCTGCGGATGTTGTAGAGCATGAACCTACAGGAACGGGCCACCGCCATGATGTTGGTTGAGAACGACAGGGTGTTGTCCAGGATCACGCCAAGGTTCTTAGCGCTCTGGGAGGAGGACACAATGGAGTTGTCAACCGTGATGGCGAGATCATGGAACGGGCAGTCCTTCCCCGGGAGGAAGAGCAGCTCCGTCTTGCCGAGGTTCAGCTTGAGGTGGTGATCCGTCATCCACACTGATATGTCTGCCAGACATGCAGAGATGCGATTCGCCACCTGGTCATCAGAAGGGGGAAAGGAGAAGATTAATTGTGTGTCGTCTGCATAGCAATGATAGGAGAGACCATGTGAGGTTATGACAGAGCCAAGTGACTTGGTGTATAGCGAGAATAGGAGAGGGCCTAGAACAGAGCCCTGGGGGACACCAGTGGTGAGAGCGCGTGGTGAGGAGACAGATTCTCGCCACGCCCACCTGGTAGGAGCGACCTGTCAGGTAGGACGCAATCCAAGCGTGGGCCGCGCCGGAGATGCCCAACTCGGAGAGGGTGGAGAGGAGGATCTGATGGTTCACAGTATCGAAGGCAGCCGATAGGTCTAGAAGGATGAGAGCAGAGGAGAGAGAGTTAGCTTTAGCAGTGCGGAGCGCCTCCGTGATACAGAGAAGAGCAGTCTCAGTTGAATGACTAGTCTTGAAACCTGACTGATTTGGATCAAGAAGGTCATTCTGAGAGAGATAGCGGGAGAGCTGGCCAAGGACGGCACGTTCAAGAGTTTTGGAGAGAAAAGAAAGAAGGGATACTGGTCTGTAGTTGTTGACATCGGAGGGATCGAGTGTAGGTTTTTTCAGAAGGGGTGCAACTCTCGCTCTCTTGAAGACGGAAGGGACGTAGCCAGCGGTCAGGGATGAGTTGATGAGCGAGGTGAGGTAAGGGAGAAGGTCTCCGGAAATGGTCTGGAGAAGAGAGGAGGGATAGGGTCAAGCGGGCAGGTTGTTGGGCGGCCGGCCGTCACAAGAAGCGAGATTTCATCTGGAGAGAGAGGGGAGAAAGAGGTCAGAGCACAGGGTAGGGCAGTGTGAGCAGAACCAGCGGTGTCGTTTGACTTAGCAAACGAGGATCGGATGTCGTCGACCTTCTTTTCAAAATGGTTGACGAAGTCATCTGCAGAGAGGGAGGAGGGGGAGGGGGAGGAGGATTCAGGAGGGAGGAGAAGGTGGCAAAGAGCTTCCTAGGGTTAGAGGCAGATGCTTGGAATTTAGAGTGGTAGAAAGTGGCTTTAGCAGCAGAGACAGAGGAGGAAAATGTAGAGAGGAGGGAGTGAAAGGATGCCAGGTCCGCAGGGAGGCGAGTTTTCCTCCATTTCCGCTCGGCTGCCCGGAGCTCTGTTCTGTGAGCTCGCAATGAGTCGTCGAGCCACGGAGCGGGAGGGGGAGGACCGAGCCGGCCTGGAGGATAGGGGACATAGAGAGTCAAAGGATGCAGAAAGGGAAGAGAGGAGGGTTGAGGAGGCAGAATCAGGAGATAGGTTGGAGAAGGTATGAGCAGAGGGAAGAGATGATAGGATGGAAGAGGAGAGAGTAGCGGGGGAGAGAGAGCGAAGGTTGGGACGGCGCGATACCATCCGAGTAGGGGCAGTGTGGGAAGTGTTGGATGAGAGCGAGAGGGAAAAGGATACAAGGTAGTGGTCGGAGACTTGGAGGGGAGTTGCAATGAGGTTAGTGGAAGAACAGCATCTAGTAAAGATGAGGTCGAGCGTATTGCCTGCCTTGTGAGTAGGGGGGAAGGTGAGAGGGTGAGGTCAAAAGAGGAGAGGAGTGGAAAGAAGGAGGCAGAGAGGAATGAGTCAAAGGTAGACGTGGGGAGGTTAAAGTCGCCCAGGACTGTGAGAGGTGAGCCGTCCTCAGGAAAGGAGCTTATCAAGGCATCAAGCTCATTGATGAACTCTCCGAGGGAACCTGGAGGGCGATAAATGATAAGGATGTTAAGCTTGAAAGGGCTGGTAACTGTGACAGCATGGAATTCAAAGGAGGCGATAGACAGATGGGTAAGGGGAGAAAGAGAGAATGACCACTTGGGAGAGATGAGGATCCCGGTGCCACCACCCCGCTGACCAGAAGCTCTCGGGGTGTGCGAGAACACGTGGGCGGACGAAGAGAGAGCAGTAGGAGTAGCAGTGTTATCTGTGGTGATCCATGTTTCCGTCAGTGCCAAGAAGTCGAGGGACTGGAGGGAGGCATAGGCTGAGATGAACTCTGCCTTGTTGGCCGCAGATCGGCAGTTCCAGAGGCTACCGGAGACCTGGAACTCCACGTGGGTCGTGCGCGCTGGGACCACCAGATTAGGGTGGCCGCGGCCACGCGGTGTGGAGCGTTTGTATGGTCTGTGCAGAGAGGAGAGAACAGGGATAGATAGACACATAGTTGACAGGCTACAGAAGAGGCTACGCTAATGCAAAGGAGATTGGAATGACAAGTGGACTACACGTCTCGAATGTTCAGAAAGTTAAGCTTACGTAGCAAGAATCTTATTGACTAAAATGATTGAAATGATACAGTACTGCTGGAGTAGGCTAGCTGGCAGTGGCTGCGATGTTGACACTACACTAATCAAGTCGTTCCGTCGAGTGTAATAGTTTCTACAGTGCTGCTATTTGGGCTAGCTAGCTAGCTAGCAGTGTTGATTGCGTTACGTTACGTTAAAAGAACGACAATAGCTGGCTAGCTAACCTAGAAAATCGCTCTAGACTACACAATTGTCTTAGATACAAAGACGGCTATGTAGCTAGCTAGCTACGATCAAACAAATCAAACCGTTGTACTGTAATAGTTTCTACAGTGCTGCTATTCGGGGCTAGCTGGCTAGCTAGCAGTGATGATTGCGTTACGTTACGTTAAAAGAACGACAATAGCTGGCTAGCTAACCTAGAAAATCGCTCTAGACTACACAATTGTCTTAGATACAAAGACGGCTATGTAGCTAGCTAGCTACGATCAAACAAATCAAACCGTTGTACTGTAATAGTTT
>NW_027005791.1:0-3694 GCF_036934945.1 Oncorhynchus masou masou | reverse complement strand
ATCCACTACAGGATTCACCCATGGTGTGGCACCATCCACTACAGGATTCACCCATGGTGTGGCACCATCCACTACAGGATTCACCCATGGTATAGCATCCACTACCGGATTCACCCATGGTGTGTCACCACCCACTACAGGTTTCACCCATGGTGTGGTACCATCCACTACAGGATTCACCCATGGTGTGGCACCATCCACTACAGGATTCACCCATGGTGTGGTACCATCCACTACAGGATTCACCCATGGTGTGGTACCATCCACTACAGGATTCACCCATGGTGTGGTACCATCCACTACCGGATTCACCCATGGTGTGGCACCATCCACTACAGGATTCACCCATGGTGTGGCACCATCCACTACCGGATTCACCCATGGTGTGGCACCATCCACTACAGGATTCACCCATGGTGTGGTACCATCCACTACCGGATTCACCCATGGTGTGGTACCATCCACTACCGGATTCACCCATGGTGTGGTACCATCCACTACAGGATTCACCCATGATGTGGCACTATCCACTACAGGATTCACCCATGGTATAGCATCCACTACCGGATTCACCCATGGTGTGGCACCATCCACTACAGGATTCACCCATGATGTGGCACCATCCACTACAGGATTCACCCATGGTGTGGTACCATCCACTACCGGATTCACCCATGGTGTGGTACCATCCACTACTGGATTCACCCATGGTGTGGTACCATCCACTACTGGATTCACCCATGGTGTGGTACCATCCACTACCGGATTCACCCATGGTGTGGTACCATCCACTACTGGATTCACCCATGGTGTGGTACCATCCACTACCGGATTCACCCATGGTGTGGTACCATCCACTACCGGATTCACCCATGGTGCGGCACCATCCACTCTCTCCATTGGTCCATGTTTAGTAGTTCCTCTATCTTTTTTCCCCACAGCTTCTCTCAGGTGGAATGGAGCACCCCTAAGGGCGTAAACGGAAGGTTGCAAATTCAAACCCCCGAGCTGACAAGGTACAAATCTGTCGTTCTGCCCCTGAACAGGCAGTTAACCCACTGTTCCCAGGCCGTCATTGAAAAATAAGAATGTGTTCTTAACTGACTTGCCTAGTTAATAAAAAATAAAAAAATGTCCACAATGATAGAACACCTTCTCCGATTGGTCTCGTCCTTCTGCATTCTGTCTCCCTTTCAGTGATATTTCCCTTCCTTTTTGAAAACACGACGCACTGTCTTGTTATACTTAGCATCTGTACTCGCATGCATAGCGAACATTTGCGCTTCAGTTCTTTCACATTATGCGGACAGCTCGAGGGACAGCGCTAATGTTAGCCCACGGGCCTCCTCCAATAGTTTTCAGCGCACATATCCCTTATTACACTTTCTCAGTATAGCATCTCTAATCTGATTTGTCATCTCTAATCTGATTTGTAATCTCTAATCTGATTTGTCATCTCTAATCTGATTTGTCATCTCTAATCTGATTGTCATCTCTAATCTGTTTTGTCATCTCTAATCTGATTTGTAATCTCTAATCTGATTGTCATCTCTAATCTGATTTGTCATCTCTAATCTGATTTGTCATCTCTAATCTGATTGTCATCTCTATTCTGATTGTCTCCTTTAATCTAAATGTCATCTCTAATCTGATTTGTCATCTCTAATCTGATTGTCCTTACCTCCAGTATGGCATCTCTAATCTGATTGTCCTTATCTCCAGTATGGCATCTCTAATCTGATTGTCCTTATCTCCAGTATGGCATCGCTAATCGGATTGTTCTTATCTCCAGTATGGCATCTCTAATCTGATTGTCCTTATCTCCAGTATGGCATCTCTAATCTGATTGTCCTTATCTCCAGTATGGCATCTCTAATCTGATTGTCCTTATCTCCAGTATGGCATCTCTAATCTGATTGTCCTTATCTCCAGTATGTCATCTCTAATCTGATTGGCATCTCTAATCTGATTGCCTTTATCTCCAGTATGACATCTCTAATCTGATTGCCTTTATCTCCAGTATGGCATCTCTAATCTGATTGGCATCTCTAATCTGATTGTCGTTATCTCCAGTATGTCATCTCTAATCTGATTGGCATCTCTAATCTGATTGCCTTTATCTCCAGTATGGCATCTCTAATCTGATTGTCCTTATCTCCAGTATGGCATCTCTAATCTGATTGTCCTAATCTCCAGTATGGCATCTCTAATCTGATTGTCGTTATCTCCAGTATGGCATCTCTAATCTGATCGTCCTTATCTCCAGTATGGCATCTCTAATCTGATTGTCCTTATCTCCAGTATGGCATCTCTAATCTGATTGGCATCTCTAATCTGATTGTCGTTATCTCCAGTATGGCATCTCTAATCTGATTGTCCTTATCTCCAGTATGGCATCTCTAATCTGATTGGCATCTCTAATCTGATTGTTCTTATCTCCAGTATGGCATCTCTAATCTGATTGCCTTTATCTCCAGTATGGCATCTCTAATCTGATTGTCCTTATCTCCAGTATGGCATCTCTAATCTGATTGTCCTTATCTCCAGTATGGCATCTCTACTCTGATTGTCCTTATCTCCAGTATGGCATCTCTAATCTGATTATCCTTATCTCCAGTATGGCATCTCTAATCTGATTGTCTTTATCTCCAGTATGGCATCTCTAATCTGATTGTTCTTATCTCCAGTATGGCATCTCTAATCTGATTGTCCTTATCTCCAGTATGGCATCTCTACTCTGATTGTCCTTATCTCCAGTATGGCATCTCTAATCTGATTATCCTTATCTCCAGTATGGCATCTCTAATCTGATTGTCCTTATCTCCAGTATGGCATCTCTAATCTGATTGTCGTTATCTCCAGTATGGCATCTCTAATCTGATTGTCTTTATCTCCAGTATGGCATCTCTAATCTGATTGTCCTTATCTCCAGTATGGCATCTCTAATCTGATTGTCCTTATCTCCAGTATGGCATCTCTAATCTGATTGTCTTTATCTCCAGTATGGCATCTCTAATCTGATTGTCCTTATCTCCAGTATGGCATCTCTAATCTGATTGTCCTTATCTCCAGTATGCCATCTCTAATCTGATTGTCCTTATCTCCAGTATGGCATCTCTAATCTGATTGTTCTTATCTCCAGTATGGCATCTCTAATCTGATTGTCCTTATCTCCAGTATGGCATCTCTACTCTGATTGCCTTTATCTCCAGTATGGCATCTCTAATCTGATTGTCCTTATCTCCAGTATGGCATCTCTAATCTGATTGTCCTTATCTCCAGTATGGCATCTCTAATCTGATTTGTCATCTCTAATCTGATTGTCCTTATGGCATCTCTAATCTGATTGTCCTTATCTCCAGTATGGCATCTCTAATCTGATTGTCCTTATCTCCAGTATGGCATCTCTAATCTGATTTGTCATCTCTAATCTGATTGTCCTTATGGCATCTCTAATCTGATTGTCCTTATCTCCAGTATGGCATCTCTAATCTGATTGTCCTTATCTCCAGTATGGCATCTCTACTCTGATTGCTTTTATCTCCAATGTCACAGTCTTTAGCTGCTTGTCTAAGACGAGTAACACATTTCTGTCTCACCAGTTTTCTGTGTCAGTTGATAAAACATCTGTCTGTGTTCACCTGTGGCACGAAGTATACATTTAACACAGCCACAGCCCTGCCGTAGTCCGTTG
>NW_027005790.1:0-3695 GCF_036934945.1 Oncorhynchus masou masou | reverse complement strand
CTCCAACCCCCTCTAGTTGGAAGACAGGCCACTCCCAACCCTCCAGTTGGCAAGAGCAGCTATTCAACCCCTCTAGTTGGAACACAGGCCACTCCAACCCCCTCTAGTTGGAAGACAGGCCACTCCAACCCCTCTAGTTGGAAGACAGGCCAATCCAACCCCCTCCAGTTGGAAGACAGGCCATTCCAACCCCCTCTAGTTGGAAGACAGGCCATTCCAACCCCCTCTAGTTGGAAGACAGGCCACTCCAACCCCCTCTAGTTGGAAGACAGGCCACTCCAACCCCTCTAGTTGGAAGACAGGCCACCTAACCCCTCTAGTTGGAAGACAGGCCACTCCAACCCCCTCTAGTTGGAAGACAGGCCACTCCAACCCCCTCTAGTTGGAAGACAGGCCACTCCAACCCCCTGGTTGGAAGACAGGCCACTCCAACCCCTCTAGCTGGAAGACAGGCCACTCCAACCCCTCTAGTTGAAGACAGGCCACTCCAACTCCCTCTAGTTGGAAGACAGGCCACTCCAACCCCTCTAGTTGGAAGACAGGCCACTCCAACCCCTCTAGTTGGAAGACAGGCCACTTCCAATCCCCTCTAGTTGGAAGACAGGCCAACTTCCAACCCCCTCTAGTTGAAGACAGGCCACTCCAACCCCCTAGTTGAAGACAGGCCACTCCAACCCCCTCTAGTTGCACGACAGGCCACTCCACCCCTCATGAAGACAGGCCACTCTAACTTCTGTTGAAGACAGGCCACTCCAAGTCTCTAGTTGAAGACAGGCCACTCCAACCTCCTCTAGAAGACAGGCCACTCCAACCCCTCTAGTGGCAGTTACAGCAGCTGAGTGACCGGCCGATATAAACATTCTTAGTGAAATCATCCTTTAGCCGACAGGTGTGAAACTCATCATTCCACGGAGGGCAGCGTGAGTCCTCCCTTGTACTTGATTGATCAATTAACAAAATGTTACTTATGAGTTATAAAACACCCAATACCAGGACACAACATTTTGGGATGATCAGATAGAAATATGTAGACCAAGGAATCATGTTGGAAGACAAGCCATTCACGGAATTTCTATCTGCAACGTTCGACAACGCTTCGGGGGGGAACTGAAGTGTTTTTATTTTTATTTTTACTCATTTCTCCCCAACTTACGTGAGTCCAATTGTCAGCAGCTCCTGTCTGGTTCCCCATCGCTGCAACTCCCGTACGGGCCACGGGAGAAGAAGGTCGAGAGTCGATGCGCCCTCTGGAAACACAACCCAGCCGCCGCTCACTTCCTAACACAGCGCGCATCCAACTCCGGAAGCCAAGCCACACCAATGTGTCGGAGGAAACACCGGACACCTGGCAACCCTGGTTAGCGCACACTGGCCGGCTCAGCCACAGGAGTCGCAGGAGCGCGATGAGACAAGGATATCCCTTTACCCGACCAAACCCATCCCTAATCCCGGACGACGCCAGGCAAATTGTGCGAAGCTGCCAGGTAAACAGAGCCTGGGCCAGAACCCAGAGTCTCAGCTGGCACAGCTAGCATCAGCCTAAGCGCACACCCGGAAGGTGTCTCACATTTTGGTCTGAACTGAAAGGAAGCCACTAAAACCAGCAGCCTCTTCAGCGCTCCATGGAATGAGTTGGGACACCCCTCCCAGCCCTCCATGGAATGAGTTGGGACACCCCCAGCCCTCCATGGAATGAGTTGGGACACCCCCCCAGCCCTCCATGGAATGAGCTGGGACACCCCCCCCAGCACCTCCATGGAATGAGTTGGGACACCCCCCAGACCTCCATGGAATGAGTTGGGACACCCCCCCCAGCCCTCCATGGAATGAGTTGGGACACCCCCAGCCCTCCATGGAATGAGTTGGGACACCCCTCCAGCCCTCCATGGAATGAGTTGGGACACCCCCAGCCCTCCATGGAATGAGTTGGGACACCCCCCAGCCCTCCATGGAATGAGTTGGGACACCCCTCCCAGCCCTCCATGGAATGAGTTGGGACACCCACCCAGCCCTCCATGGAATGAGTTGGGACACCCTCCAGCCCTCCATGGAATGAGTTGGGACACCTCCCAGCCCTCCATGGAATGAGTTGGGACACCCCCAGCCCTCCATGGAATGAGTTGGGACACCCCCCCCAGCCCTCCATGGAATGAGTTGGGACACCCCCCCAGCCCTCCATGGAATGAGTTGGGACACCCCCCAGCCCTCCATGGAATGAGTTGGGACACCCCCCAGCCCTCCATGGAATGAGTTGGGACACCCCCCCAGCCCTCCATGGAATGAGTTGGGACACCCCCCCAGCCCTCCATGGAATGAGTTGGGACACCCCCCAGCCCTCCATGGAATGAGTTGGGACACCCCTCCAGCCCTCCATGGAATGAGTTGGGACACCCCCCAGCCCTCCAAGGAATGAGTTGGGACACCCCCCAGCCCTCCATGGAATGAGTTGGGACACCCCCCCCCAGCCCTCCAATGGAATGAGTTGGGACACCCCCCCAGCCCTCCATGGAATGAGTTGGGACACCCCCCCAGCCCTCCATGGAATGAGTTGGGACACCCCCAGCCCTCCATGGAATGAGTTGGGACACCCCCAGCCCTCCATGGAATGAGTTGGGACACACCCCCAGCCCTCCATGGAATGAGTTGGGACACCCCCCAGCCCTCCATGGAATGAGTTGGGACACCCCCCCAGCCCTCCATGGAATGAGTTGGGACACCCCCCAGCCCTCCATGGAATGAGTTGGGACACCCCCCCAGCCCTCCATGGAATGAGTTGGGACACCCCCCAGCCCTCCATGGAATGAGTTGGGACACCCCCCAGCCCTCCATGGAATGAGTTGGGACACCCCCAGCCCTCCATGGAATGAGTTGGGACACCCCCCCAGCCCTCCATGGAATGAGTTGGGACACCCCCCCAGCCCTCCAAGGAATGAGTTGGGACACCTCCCAGCCCTCCATGGAATGAGTTGGGACACCCCCCCAGCCCTCCATGGAATGAGTTGGGACACCCCCCAGCCCTCCATGGAATGAGTTGGGACACCCCCAGCCCTCCATGGAATGAGTTGGGACACCACCCCCCAGCCCTCCATGGAATGAGTTGGGACACCCCCCCAGCCCTCCATGGAATGAGTTGGGACACCCCCCCAGCCCTCCATGGAATGAGTTGGGACACCCCCCAGCCCTCCATGGAATGAGTTGGGACACCCCCAGCCCTCCATGGAATGAGTTGGGACACCCCCAGCCCTCCATGGAATGAGCTGGGACACCCCCCCAGCCCTCCATGGAATGAGTTGGGACACCCCCAGCCCTCCATGGAATGAGTTGGGACACCCCCCCCAGCCCTCCATGGAATGAGTTGGGACACCCCCCCAGCCCTCCATGGAATGAGTTGGGACACCCCCCCAGCCCTCCATGGAATGAGTTGGGACACCCCCCCAGCCCTCCATGGAATGAGTTGGGACACCACCCCAGCCCTCCATGGAATGAGTTGGGACACCCCCCTGCCCTCCATGGAATGAGTTGGGACACCCCCTGCCCTCCATGGAATGAGTTGGGACACTCCCCAGCCCTCCATGGAATGAGTTGGGACACACCCCCTGCCCTCCATGGAATGAGTTGGGACACCCCCCCTGCCCTCCATGGAATGAGTTGGGACACCCACCCCAGCCCTCCATGGAATGAGTTGGGAACCCCCC
>NW_027005789.1:0-3697 GCF_036934945.1 Oncorhynchus masou masou | reverse complement strand
GCAGGATCTCTCCGGAGCGGAGTAACCCATCTGGACAAGAGGAATACCTATGTGAGAATGCTGTTCATCGACTACAGCTTGGCATTCAACACCATAGTACCCTCCAGCTCGTCATCAAGCTCGAGACCCTGGGTCTCGACCCGCCCCTGTGCAACTGGGTACTGGACTTCCTGGCGGGCCGCCCCAGGTGGTGAGGAGTAGGTAACATCTCCCCTCCCCCGCTGATCCTCAACACTGGAGCCCCCACAAGGGTGCGTTCTGAGCCCTCTCCTGTACTCCCCTGTTCACCCACGACTGCGTGGCCATGCGCCCTCCAACTCAATCATCAAGTTTGGACGACACAACAGTGGTAGGCTTGATTACCAACAACGGCAGACGGCCTACAGGGAGGAGGTGAGGGCCCTCGGAGTGTGGTGTCAGGAAAAATAACCTCACACTCAACGTCAACAAAACTAAGGAGATGATTGTGGACTTCAGAAACAGCAGAAGACACCCCTATCACATCGATGGAACAGTAGTGGAGAGAGTAGCAAGTTTTAAGTTCCTCGGCATACACATCACAGACAAACTGAATTGGTCCACTCACACAGACAGCATCGTGAAGAAGGGCGCAGCAGCGCCTCTTCAACCGTCAGGAGGCTGAAGGAAATTCATCTTGTCACCAAAAGCACTCACAAACTTCTACAGAGGCACAATAGAGCATCCTGGCGGGCTGTATCACCGCCTGGTACAGCAACTGCTCCGCCCTCAACCATAAGGCTCTCAGAGGTAGTGAGGTCTGCACAACGCATCATCGGGGGCAAACTACATGCCCTCCAGGACACCTACACCACCCGATGTTACAGGAAGGCCATAAAGATCATCAGGACATCTACCACCGAGCCACTGCCTGTTCACCCCGCTATCATCCAGAAAGCGAGTCAGTACAGGTGCATCAAAGCTGGGACCGAGAGACTGAAAAACATCTTCTATCTCAAGGCCATCAGACTGTTAAACAGCCACCACCAACATTGAGCTGCTGCCTACTGACACTGACTCAACTCCAGCCACTTTAATAATGGGAATTGATGGGAAATGTTGTAAATATATCACTAGCCACTTTAAACAATGCTACCTTATATAATGTTACTTACCTACATTATTCATCTCATATGCATACCTATATACTGTACTCTATATCATCGACTGCATCCTTATGTAATACATGTATCACTAGCCACTTTAACTATGCCACTTTGTTTACATACTCATCTCACATGTATATACTGTACTTGATACCATCTACTGTATCTTGCCTATGCTGCTCTGTACCATCACTCATTCATATATCCTTATGTACATATTCTTTATCCCCTTACACTGTGTATAAGACAGTAGATTAGGAATTGTTAGTTAGATTACTTGTTGGTTATTACTGCATTGTCGGAACTAGAAGCACAAGCATTTCGCTACACTCGCATTAACATCTGCTAACCATGTGTATGTGACAAATAAAATTTGATTTGATTTGATTTAGTACCGGCACCTAAAATGTTTAACAGTTTGAGCTTCTGTTCCTCTTTTACAATATTAACTCAAAAGTATTGTGGAGCTCCTGCACCTAAATGTAAACAGCACCGGCACCAAACATGAGTACCGGCAACTGACTCAGCCCAAGTCAAGCACTGGAGTTTCAAAACAGAGAAGCACCTCAAAGTGGTCCAAAAGCAACAAAAATCAAGTAATATATCATAGGTAGCCTAGCTATAGCTAGTTACGTAGGTTGACGATAGAGGCTAAGTCTTTGAGTACATTCTCCAAAGGTGGAGCAATGGTCATGAGAAGCCATGGTTCATTTCTCACTATCAATTCCATACTTCAGATCTTTTAAAAGTTGGCAGGTACCATTTGTGTTACCGCTAGTTATGTCTCTATTTCTACAATGATCAGATCCATTACCCAAACCCCATTTACTCCCAAATACACACTGATGATGATGTTTCTTCTACCAACTAAGAAAAGAAGTCAAACAATCAATGCTCTGCAAACATCACCAGTTATTTTATGTCTCAGTCCTTTGGTGGTCTTTCTTTGAAATGCTCCTCTGTCCTCTTTATTGATTCCTCAGAGACTGTCCATCCTCACCACGCCGTCAGAGGATCTCCCCATGACCAAAGCTCAGAAGAATTCCCTCCTGGCCAAGCAGTCAGAGCACGGCAGACCCCTGGGAGACACGGAGATACCAGCCTGGGGCCACAACCTCTTAGACAGAGACACTGGCCCCCTGTAGAGACACTGGCCCCCTCTCTCAGCTACCCTCCTTATAGGACTAGAGATAAGCAGGTTCAGCCAGTCACTCAAGGTCCTGACATAAACAATACAAATACTTCCTGTTGTGTAACAGAGACAAATGTGACCCTTCGCTTGGTCTCAGAGGCTTAGAAAAGTATAGTACAGAACATAATCCACCCCATGCCTTTTTCTTGGGAGGGAGATGTGGGCAAGTGTTTCCAAAACACGCTGTTTCCTGTATGTAGTGCTGATGAGACATAGAAGCACTGGTTCTGGAAAGTGAAAGAGAGATATGCGGTCATTCTGTTTGGTCCAGAAAACCCTACCTAGAATGATTAGAATTACAGGTCAATCTTTCTGTCTCGTGACAGAATGCAGAAAAGCATCTGAAGTGAGATATTGAGTAGGTCCGGCTGAAAATATGGACCTTTGAAGTTGTCCTTTAATAGCAGGACTGTGGTCATGGCAGAGTAATGAATTAATGGATCAAACATGTGTCACACATCATGGTGGAAACAAAACATGACGGTCATGCTATTGGTCCTGGGGTCTGTATATATAAGTAGACAAACCATTTTTTTAAAGAAACATTTTATCTTTGATTTGGGTGGAGTTTAATAATCCGACATTTTTTCTACTACTATGTAATTTCTTAAGACTTTGAAGTTTGACATTTGTGAAAATATATCGATGGTAAATTATAAGGGATTGTGTAGATGCTGCCGCGATGCCGGTCAGTTTGATCATGTAAAACTAATTGCAGAGAATCTTTGATAAAAACGAAGTCTTAATTTAATGATAGTAAAGACACGACAATGCATATATAGTAGAAACACTGTAAAATACTGTGATAGGATTTGATGCCAATATCAATAAACTCATCAAACCTTGTGCCATGATTTATATCTTATTTTTCCACCCTTATTCTTTGGAGTACTTTAAATGAAAAGTGTAATTCGCTGCAGAAATCTCTTACGATATTCAGACCTAATATTCATCTGAGACCTGGGCCCATATTCATAAAGCATCCTAGAGTAGAAGTGATGATCTAGGATCATAGCAAAGGCTAAACTGAACCTAGATAAGCGCTCCTACTCTGAGGTAATTGAACAGAGACATCGTCATTCACGGACTGTAAATACGTTTTCCCCACAGGGTACAGAGTTTTCGATAGCCGAACTGAAGACGAATACACGAACAATGCCCTTCTATGAGTTACAGATAAGACCAGTAGTTAACAGCAGTTATCATTAACTGCCAGTTCAGGCTAAACCAACACAGAGCACACCCCACCTGCATTTGCGGTGAACTTACCCTGATATGAAAAATAAATACTAGTAGCTTTAGACAGTTATTTGTACAATATCTATATTCATCCTTTAATGACTTATTATGGTCTGTATTACAGTGTACAAATGGCTCTGAT
>NW_027005788.1:0-3697 GCF_036934945.1 Oncorhynchus masou masou | reverse complement strand
AAGAAACCACAACTGAGTCAAGTCCATCTACCTCCACAAAGCCACCTAAAGAAGTCACAACCGGCCCAACAACCACTTCCACCACTGTAAGTGTTGAAACGTCTCGTCACCATCTCAGCCCATAACAACAGGTGAAGAAACAACAGGTCCAGTAGTGATAACATCCAATCCCACTACTTTAACAACAACTACAATTGTACCCACAACAACTACACCTACCACAGGTGGAACTACAAGAAGTTGAAAAGCAACAACTGAGACGATTCCATATACATCTACAACGCCACCTAAAGTTGTCACCACCGGCCAAACAACCACTTCCACCACTGTAATTGTTGAAACCTCTACCTCAACATCTCAGCCCACAACAACAGGTGAAGAAACAACAGGGCCAGTTGTCATAACTTCGAATCCCACAACTTTAACAACAACTACAATTTCACCCACAACAACTACACCTACCACAGGTGGAACAACAACAATTGAAGAAACCACAACTGAGACAATTTCATCTACATCCACAAAGCCACCTAAAGAATTCACCACCGGCCCAACAACCACTTCCACCACTGTAATTGTTGAAACCTCTACGTCAACATCTCAGCCCGCAACAGCAGGTGAAGAAACAACAGGTCCAGTAGTGATAACATCCAATCCCACTACTTTAACAACAACTACAATTGTACCCACAACAACTACACCTACCACAGGTGGAACAACAACAGGTGAAGAAACCACAACTGAGTCAAGTCCATCTACATCCACAAAGCCACCTAAAGAAGTCACAACCGGCCCAACAACCACTTCCACCACTGTAAGTGTTGAAACCTCTACGTCAACATCTCAGCCCATAACAACAGGTGAAGAAACAACAGGTCCAGTAGTGATAACATCCAATCCCACTACTTTAACAACAACTACAATTTCACCCACAACAACTACACCTACCACAGGTGGAACAACAACAATTGAAGAAACCACAACTGAGACAATTTCATCTACATCCACAAAGCCACCTAAAGAAGTCACCACCGGCCCAACAACCACTTCCACCACTGTAATTGTTGAAACCTCTACGTCAACATCTCAGCCCGCAACAGCAGGTGAAGAAACAACAGGTCCAGTAGTGATAACATCCAATCCCACTACTTTAACAACAACTACAATTGTACCCACAACAACTACACCTACCACAGGTGGAACAACAACAGGTGAAGAAACCACAACTGAGTCAAGTCCATCTACATCCACAAAGCCACCTAAAGAAGTCACAACCGGCCCAACAACCACTTCCACCACTGTAAGTGTTGAAACCTCTACGTCAACATCTCAGCCCATAACAACAGGTGAAGAAACAACAGGTCCAGTAGTGATAACATCCAATCCCACAACGCCACCTAAGTCAAGTCCAACAACCACTTCCACCACTGTAATTGTTGAAACCACCTCAACATCTCAGCCCACAACAACAGGTGAAGAAACAAATAGGGCCAGTTGTCCTTCAATAAACTTTAACAACAACTACAATCACCCACCAACTGGTAATTGAAGAAACCACAACTGAGACAATTTCATCTACATCCACAAAGCCACCTAAAGAATTCAACACCGTTCCACCACTGTAATTGTTGAAACCTCGTCAACATCTCAGCCCACAACAGCAGGTGAAGAAACAACAGGTCCAGTAGTGATAACATCCAATCCCACTACTTTAACAACAACTACAATTGTACCCACAACAACTACACCTACCACAGGTGGAACAACAACAGGTGAAGAAACCACAACTGAGTCAAGTCCATCTACATCCACAAAGCCACCTAAAGAAGTCACAACCGGCCCAACAACCACTTCCACCACTGTAAGTGTTGAAACCTCTAAACATCTCAGCCCATAACAACAGGTGAAGAAACAACAGGTCCAGTAGTGATAACATCCAATCCCACTACTTTCACAACAACTACAATTGTACCCACAACAACTACACCTACCACAGGTGGAACTACAAGAATTGAAAAACAACAACTGAGACGATTCCATATACATCTACAACGCCACCTAAAGTTGTCACCACCGGCCCAACAACCACTTCCACCACTGTAATTGTTGAAACCTCTACCAACATCTCAGCCCACAACAACAGGTGAAGAAACAACAGGGCCAGTTGTCATAACTAACAACAACTACAATTTCACCCACAACAACTACACCTACCACAGGTGGAACAACAACAATTGAAGAAACCACAACTGAGACAATTTCATCTACATCCACAAAGCCACCTAAAGAATCACCACCGGCCCAACAACCACTTCCACCACTGTAATTGTTGAAACCTCTACGTCAACATCTCAGCCCGCAACAGCAGGTGAAGAAACAACAGGTCCAGTAGTGATAACATCCAATCCCACTACTTTAACAACAACACAATTGTACCCACAACAACTACACCTACCACAGGTGGAACAACAACAGGAAGAAACCACAACTGAGTCAAGTCCATCTACCTCCACAAAGCCACCTAAAGAAGTCACAACCGCCCAACAACCACTTCCACCACTGTAAGTGTTGAAACCTCTACGTCAACATCTCAGCCCATAACAACAGGTGAAGAAACAACAGGTCCAGTAGTGATAACATCCAATCCCACTACTTTAACAACAACTACAATTGTACCCACAACAACTACACCTACCACAGGTGGAACTACAAGAATTGAAACAACAACAACTGAGACGATTCCATATACATCTACAACGCCACCTAAAGTTGTCACCACCCGGCCCAACAACCACTTCCACCACTGTAATTGTGAAACCTCTCTACCTCAACATCTCAGCCCACAACAACAGGTGAAGAAAACAACAGGGCCAGTTGTCATAACTTGAATCACAACTTTAACAACAACTACAATTTCACCCACAACAACTACACCTACCACAGGTGGAACAACAACAATTGAAGAAACCACAACTGAGACAATTTCATCTACATCCACAAAGCCACCTAAAGAATTCACCACCGGCCCAACAACCACTTCCACCACTGTAATTGTTGAAACCTCTACGTCAACATCTCAGCCCACAACAGCAGGTGAAGAAACAACAGGTCCAGTAGTGATAACATCCAATCCCACTACTTTAACAACAACTACAATTGTACCCACAACAACTACACCTACCACAGGTGGAACAACAACAGGTGAAGAAACCACAACTGAGTCAAGTCCATCTACATCCACAAAGCCACCACCTAAAAGAAGTCACAACCGGCCCAACAACCACTTCCACCACTGTAAGTGTTGAAACCTCTCACGTCAACATCTCAGCCCATAACAACAGGTGAGAAGAAACAACAGGTCCAGTAGTGATAACATCCAATCCCACCTACTTTCACAACAACTACAATTGTACCCACAACAACTACACCTACCACAGGTGGAACTACAAAAATTGAAAAAACAACAACTGAGACGATTCCATATACATCTACAACGCCACCTAAAGTTGTCACCACCGGCCCAACAACCACTTCCACCACTGTAATTGTTGAAACCTCTACCTCAACATCTCAGCCCACAACAACAGGTGAAGAAACAACAGGGCCAGTTGTCATAACTTCGAATCCCACAACTTTAACAACAACTACAATTTCACCCACAACAACTACACCTACCACAGGTGGAACAACAACAATT
>NW_027005787.1:0-3697 GCF_036934945.1 Oncorhynchus masou masou | reverse complement strand
CGACAATCACCGTATAGTTAGTGAGAAAGTCCCTATTGGAACTGTACGGTCCCTTACTAGACGTCCGAAAACATTTTAGAAATTCGGGACGGCGTCGGGCCCAGCAGTAAGGGCCAGACCTACCGGGAAGTCATCAAATGAACTTTGTCGGACATTGGTTTTCGTTTAATAAAATAAACAAATTTTAGCCCATTTTTAGAATGCGAAATATCCCACAAGAGGGCATAAGCAATCATATTGCTATTGGACAAAACATCACGTAATCACGGCGTGCCATATCTCGGAAAACCGAAAATATTTGAAGCCGAAACTTGGTGGGCGTAGGTTTGGCATTATGGGAAGATGGCCCCGAACAAGATGGCGTCTAGGCCTCAACGGTTTTTGAGTTATGGCCATATTTCTGGGATTAGGTCCAAATGAAAATAGAGAAAGATTTTTCACTTCACGTCAAAGTCAAGGAGCCTCCGGTGTCAATAAAAAAATCGGCCATTTATCTATCGTCATTTACGAGAAATCGTACGTTGACCAGATCGTGATGTTCAGATATAGGTGTTTTTTTTTCAACGGTTACAGATCCAGTTGCAGGGTGTTCATACGAGTATTTTTAAAATGTGCTGCGGGCTCTGCGACATTTCTGTGATTTTCTATGATTTTCTGAAATAACACACACTCACTAAACCCTCCGTAAATAACTCAGTTCTTAACGTAAAGACTTAAAACTCAGGATTCTGTAAGGCATACCCCAATGAGGATATGAGTTTATTTATGGCTTTCTGTGCCAACCGGAAGTGCCATAATTGGTGTCTCAGGGGCTGTTTGGAAGGGTTAAAAATCAGATCTGTCCAAAACTTCATATGTGTGATTAGACAACCCCCATGAACTGTAAATCAGTCATTTTTCCCAACAGATGTCAAAGAAAAGCTCTCACACACACACACACAGCAAGGATGGAGTGACAAAGCGTGGTGTTTAAAGACACAGAGAGCAGGCAATGGCATAAACATAATCCCAAGGCAGGGCCGAGTCCAACGAGGTGCCCGCTTGACCGTAGCTCACTCGGTCTGAGCGCAGCGACCATGAGAAAAATAGGCCCACAATGAAGCCTGCACCACAATGTCATTTGATTTTGGGTGACAGCGGCGGAACCGTTAGGTTTAGAAGGACAATTCAAACACAGGACTGTTCCTAAGGTCCTCCCGATCTGTGCAAGCCTAACCTTGACTGTGTGGCATTAACCTTTCACAGTTAAAAGAAGGTGTTTACAAAAAAACAGTGTGCATTGACTTCTCTCCCCATAGGAATACATTGCCTGCTCCCCTAAATACAACCTGGGGTCTTTATGGGTTATGAATGCTGTATGAACCTGTCTTCTATGACATTCCATCAGACCACTATGAGGTCTACCTGTGTCGATTCTAAGCTTCCTGGAGCAACCGGAAGTGGTTAAATTGACCCAAAAGGTATTTGGATGTACATCACCTCGAAAGGTGCCGAGGCCTCTGCATTATTCAACCCTGTGTAGATCAGTCAATTCTCAACTTAAAGACTTAAAACTCAGGATTCCCTAGGTTTCTATGTCAGTCAAGACATGTGTGTATTTATAGCTTCCTGTGCCAACCGGAAGTGCCATAATTGGTGACTCAGGGGCTGTTTGGAAGGGTTAAAAAATCAGATCTGTCCAAAACTTCATCTGTGTGATTAGACAACCCCCATGAACTGTAAATCAGTCATTTTTCCCAACAGATGTCAAAGAAAGCTCTCACACACACACACAGCAAGGATGGAGTGACAAAGCGTGGTGTTTAAAGACACAGAGAGCAGGCAATGGCATAAACATAATCCCAAGGCCCGTGCCGAGTCCAACGAGTGCCCCTCTGACTAAGTAGCTCGCTCGGTCTGAGCGCAACGAATTATGAGAAAAATAGGCCCACAATGAAGCCTGCACCACAATGTTATTTGATTTTGGGTGACAGCGGCGGAACCGTTAGGTTTAGAAGGACAATTCAAACACAGGACTGTTCCCTAGGTCCTCCCGATCTGTGCAAGCCTAACCTTGACTGTGTGGCATTAACCTTTCACAGTTAAAAGAAGGTGTTTACAAAAACAGTGTGCATTGACTTCTCTCCCCATAGGAATACATTGCCTTCTCCCCTAAATACAACCTGGAGTCTTTATGGGTTATGAATGCTGTATGAACCTGTCTTCTATGACATTCATCAGACCACTATGAGGTCTACCTGTGTCGATTCTAAGCTTCCTGGAGCAACCGGAAGTGGTTAAAATTGACCCAAAAAGGTATTTGATGTACATCACCTCGAAAGGTGCCAAGGCCTCTGCATTATTCAACCCTGTAGATTGGCCAATTTCAACTTAAAGACTTAAAACCTTGTGGATTCTCAGGTTTTAGTGTCAGTCACATACATGTGTGTATTTATAGCTCTCGTGCCAACCGGAAGTGCCATAATTGGTGTGACTCAGGGGCTGTTTGGAAGGGTTAAAAAAATCAGATCTGTCCAAAACTTCATATGTGTGATTAGACAACCCCATGAACTGTAAATCAGTCATTTTTCCCATAAAAATTCAAAGGAAAATAAATCACACAGATACACAACTTGGATGGAGGACGTATTGGGGTGTGTAGAGACTGACAGTGCCTCAATAGTTAGCTTTGTTCGAGCTAAAAAAAGAACCGTCAGACCTAGAGTTCAAACTTTAGAATCCTGTTCTAGACCTCAGGTAGATAGTGCGTGGTGAGTTACGGCGCTCTAGAATGTTCTCGGACCGAGAAACAGCGTCGAACATTTGCAATGACTTCAATTCATTTTGACCATTACGAAAAATGGCGACATTTAGAAATGTCCCAGAGACACAAGACTAGGTGCATTGTGACCGCTCCCGGCCCATAGAGACAGAACCCAACATCTCGGTCCGATAGCTCATTCAAGGACCCCGTAGCAAGGCATGGAAAAAGTGGATTTTCAGCACCAATTAGGCTTTACTCGGACACCAAATGACCTATCGAGGCAGACTCGGGATTCGGGGTCGCCTCACATGGGACTACACATAATGTCGAACTGGCCCCGCAGCTAAGTAACATATGTTTATGGTTTTTTAATGTTTTGTACCGAAGGCCTTGTGAATTTTGGGCCCAGCTCTGAAGTATATTTATACTTGGCTCCTAAATGAGTTGGGAAAAGTGGGTTTGGTGTCAGTTTGTATCAGTTTGGTGTCAGAATGATATCAAACGGACTGATGGACGGTGACTTGCAGGTGACTCTTGTCCATTAGCAATATGTTTAAGCGGTGAGTACCATCACCAAAAAGCTTACATTCTGAAAATCAACCCAAACGAAATGGATGGAGAGTACCAGTATCACTGCCCAGACATCCCTATGTCATCGGGCCAGTCAATTTGGCATTCCTGCATGATTTTTATGGCATGACAAATTGGTGATGGTGACTGCCCAGTTAACCATATGGCAAATGCACAGTGACTTTGAAAGAGTGAGAAAAATCACCAAATGGACATTCTGGAATCAACCCTAACGAGTGATGGAGAGGTACCAGAATCACTGCCAAGCCATCCCGAGTTCATCGGGCCAGTTAATTTGGCATTCCTGCACAAATTTTCAGTGACTTTGCAAAAGTAAGGAACATTTGCAATATGTTTTAACAGTGAGGTACCATCACCAAAAGC
>NW_027005786.1:0-3698 GCF_036934945.1 Oncorhynchus masou masou | reverse complement strand
CATTTACATTACATTTAAGTCATTTGGCAGACGCTCTTATCCAGAGAGCGACTTACAAATTGGTGAATTCACCTTATGACATCCAGTGGAACAGCCACTTTACAATAGTGCATCTAAATCATTTAAGGGGGGTGAGAAGGATTACTTTACTATCCTAGGTATTCCTTAAAGAGGTGGGGTTTCAGGTGTCTCCGGAAGGTGGTGATTGACTCCGCTGTCCTGGCGTCGTGAGGGAGTTTGTTCCACCATTGGGGGGCCAGAGCAGCGAACAGTTTTGACTGGGCTGAGCGGGAACTGTACTTCCTCAGTGGTAGGGAGGCGAGCAGGCCAGAGGTGGATGAACGCACATGAACCTGCAGGAGCGGGCCACACCTTGATGTTAGTTGAGAACGACAGGGTGTTGTCCAGGATCACGCCAAGGTTCTTAGCGCTCTGGGAGGAGGACACAATGGAGTTGTCAACCGTGATGGCGAGATCATGGAACGGGCAGTCCTTCCCCGGGAGAAGAGCAGCTCCGTCTTGCCGAGGTTCAGCTTGAGGTGGTGATCCGTCATCCACACTGATATGTCTGCCAGACATGCAGAGATGCGATTCGCCACCTGGTCATCAGAAGGGGAAAAGGAGGAAGATTAATTGTGTGTCGTCTGCATAGCAATGATAGGAGAGACCATGTGAGGTTATGACAGAGCCAAGTGACTTGGTGTATAGCGAGAATAGGAGAGGGCCTAGAACAGAGCCCTGGGGGACACCAGTGGTGAGAGCGCGTGGCGAGGAGACAGATTCTCGCCACGCCACCTGGTAGGAGCGACCTGTCAGGTAGGACGCAATCCAAGCGTGGGCCGCGCCGGAGATGCCCAACTCGGAGAGGGTGGAGAGGAGGATCTGATGGTTCACAGTATCGAAGGCAGCCGATAGGTCTAGAAGGATGAGAGCAGAGGAGAGAGTTAGCTTTAGCAGTGCGGAGCGCCTCCGTGATACAGAGAAGAGCAGTCTCAGTTGAATGACTAGTCTTGAAACCTGACTGATTTGGATCAAGAAGGTCATTCTGAGAGAGATAGCGGGAGAGCTGGCCAAGGACGGCACGTTCAAGAGTTTTGGAGAGAAAAGAAAGAAGGGATACTGGTCTGTAGTTGTTGACATCGGAGGGATCGAGTGTAGGTTTTTTCAGAAGGGGTGCAACTCTCGCTCTCTTGAAGACGGAAGGGACGTAGCCAGCGGTCAGGGATGAGTTGATGAGCGAGGTGAGGTAAGGAGAAGGTCTCCGGAAATGGTCTGGAGAAGAGAGGAGGGGATAGGGTCAAGCGGGCAGGTTGTTGGGCGGCCGGCCGTCACAAGAAGCGAGATTTCATCTGGAGAGAGAGGGGAGAAAGAGGTCAGAGCACAGGGTAGGGCAGTGTGAGCAGAACCAGCGGTGTCGTTTGACTTAGCAAACGAGGATCGGATGTCGTCGACCTTCTTTTCAAAATGGTTGACGAAGTCATCTGCAGAGAGGAGGAGGGGGAGGGAGGAGGATTCAGGAGGGGGAGGAGAAGGTGGCAAAGAGCTTCCTAGGGTTAGAGGCAGATGCTTGGAATTTAGAGTGGTAGAAAGTGGCTTTAGCAGCAGAGACAGAGGAGGAAAATGTAGAGAGGAGGGTGAAAGGATGCCAGGTCCGCAGGGAGGCGAGTTTTTCCTCCATTTCCGCTCGGCTGCCCAGAGCACTACTATGGCACCACCTCATTACTAAATACTATGGCACCACCTCATTACTAAATACTATGGCACCACCTCATTACTAAACACTATGGCACCACCTCATTACTAAACACTATGGCACCACCTCATTACTAAATACTATGGCACCACCTCATTACTAAATACTATGGCACCACCTCATTACTAAATACTATGGCACCACCTCATTACTAAATACTATGGCACCACCTCATTACTAAACACTATGGCACCACCTCATTACTAAACACTATGGCACCACCTCATTACTAAATACTATGGCACCACCTCATTACTAAATACTATGGCACCACCTCATTACTAAATACTATGGCACCACCTCATTACTAAACACTATGGCACCACCTCATTACTAAACACTATGGCACCACCTCATTACTAAATACTATGGCACCACCTCATTACTAAACACTATGGCACCACCTCATTACTAAATACTATGGCACCACCTCATTACTAAATACTATGGCACCACCTCATTACTAAATACTATGGAACCACCTCATTACTAAACACTATGGCACCACCTCATTACTAAACACTATGGCACCACCTCATTACTAAACACTATGGCACCACCTCATTACTAAATACTATGGCACCTCCTCATTACTAAATACTACGGAACCACCTCATTACTAAATACTATGGCACCACCTCATTACTAAACACTATGGCACCACCTCATTACTAAACACTATGGCACCACCTCATTACTAAATACTATGGCACCACCTCATTACTAAATACTATGGCACCACCTCATTACTAAATACTATGGCACCACCTCATTACTAAACACTATGGCACCACCTCATTACTAAATACTATGGCACCACCTCATTACTAAATACTATGGCACCACCTCATTACTAAATACTATGGCACCACCTCATTACTAAATACTATGGCACCACCTCATTACTAAACATTATGGCACCACCTCATTACTAAACACTATGGCACCACCTCATTACTAAATACTATGGCACCACCTCATTACTAAATACTATGGCACCACCTCATTACTAAATACTATGGCACCACCTCATTACTAAATACTATGGCACCACCTCATTACTAAATACTATGGCACCACCTCATTACTAAATACTATGGCACCACCTCATTACTAAATACTATGGCACCACCTCATTACTAAATACTATGGCACCACCTCATTACTAAATACTATGGCACCACCTCATTACTAAACACTATGGAACCACCTCATTACTAAACACTATGGCACCACCTCATTACTAAACACTATGGCACCACCTCATTACTAAATACTATGGCACCACCTCATTACTAAACACTATGGCACCACCTCATTACTAAATACTATGGCACCACCTCATTACTAAATACTATGGAACCACCTCATTACTAAATACTATGGCACCACCTCATTACTAAATACTATGGCACCACCTCATTACTAAATACTATGGTGCCACCTTTTTGTCCTCCTTTCTGTTCATCTGTGGTAGTCCTCTATGTGCTACAGTGCCCTTTGGGGCTGCTAACTGGCCCAGCAGTAGCAGTGTCCCAGTCATACACTCATTCTGCTCTGTCAGCGGGTCAGGCTTGAGGCACACATAGTCTTAACCTGCTGGAGCAAAACAATGTTTCTCCATCAGTTTGCTCGTCACACAAATGCACGCATAGAGACACCCTGACACTCAGATGAACATGCACACACCTGGGTTTGCTCCTGTTACACACATACATAAACACACACACTTAATCTATGAATGGTTAGGTGTACAGCCCTGGGAGCAGCCAACACCATGTCCTACACTTCCCAGCGGGATAATTCACAATGTTGGGCTTGTCATTTGGAATTGGAACTATCCACAAAATCGCTTTCCTCCCTTCTTTTTGTTGTGTTTTGGTTGAGACCAATGTACTGCTGCTGCCTACCGTCTACTGCCTACCGTCTACTGCTGCTACCATTT
>NW_027005785.1:0-3698 GCF_036934945.1 Oncorhynchus masou masou | reverse complement strand
GCCAAAAGTGCTCTTCAAATATCTCATTCCAAGATCATTGACTTTAATATGGAGTTTGTCCCCCCTTTGCTGCTATAACAGTCTACACTCTTCTTGGAAGGCTTTCCACTAGATGTTGGAACATTGCTACAGGGACTTGCATCCATTTAGCCACAAGCATTAGTAACATCGGGCACTGATGTTGGCCGATTAGGCCTGGCTCACAGTCGGCATTCCAATTGATCCCAAAAGTGTTCAATGGGGTTGAGGTCAGGGCCCTGTGCAGGCCAGTCAAGTTCTTGTATACTGACCTTGACAAACCATTTCTGTATGGACCTCACTTTGTGCACAGGGGCATTGTCATGCTGAAACAGGAAAGGGACTTCCCCAAAGATTACAAGCACAGAATCGTCTAGATTCAGATATGTCCGTCGGACTGCCAGATGGTGAAGATGAGAACGGGTTTCCACTGCTCCAGTGTAAAATGGTGGCAAGCTTTACAAAACTCCACCCGACGCTTGGTATAGCACATGGTGATCTTAGGCTTGTGTGCGACTGCTCGGCCATGGAAACCCATTTCATGAAGTACCCAACGAACAATTCTTGTGCTGAAGTTGCTTCCAGAAGCAGTTTGGAACTCGGTTGTGAGTGTTGCAACCGAGGACGGACGATTTATACACGCTACCCGCTTCAGCACTCGGCTGTCCCATTCTGGGAGCTTGTTTGACCTACAACTTCATGACTGAGCCGTTGCTACTCCTAGATGTTTCCACTTCACATTAACAGCACTTACAGTTGACTGGGGCAACTCTAGCAGGGCAGACATTTGACAAACTGACTTGTTGGAAAGATGGCATCCTATGCTGGTACCATGTTGAATGCCACTGAGCTCTTCATTACGGGCCATTCTACTGGCAATGTCTACGGAGATTGCATGGCTGTGTGCTTGATTGTATACACCTGTCAGCAACGGGTGTGGCTTAAATAACCGAAACCTCTCATTTTGAAGGAGTGTCCACATCCGTTTGTGTATGCAGGCATTAGGAAACCTGCTTCATGTTTGTATTGATGAGTTACCAAATATACTGAATGGATGTTTACCTGAAAGTTTTGATACATACCATTTTATGTGTGTGCCAATTACTATGTGTACCTATAGTTTTACTGTAGTATTTATCCAGGGAAGTAAACTAAATCTCCTCTCTTTTGTCTCACCTCTATCTCTGACACGCATTACATAACCCTTTGCCCACTCGTATCTAAAACATGTCTGTGTTTGAGTTTGAGTTTATTTTTATTTTTACAGGGACAGTGCACATTAATCAACGTTTCAGTAAAAGTGCCGGTTTTAGCCAGTCGGCTAATGTTCAACCGCAGTCCCTGGGCAGGTTATTAAAAACAATTACAATATAAACAATAGCAACATAGAACAAGCAAGACATAGCAACATAGGACAAGCAAGACGTAGCATACAGACAGAGCAACATAGAACAAAAAGCAGCAAGACAAAATTCATAAAAGCAACAAAGTGTTTCCACACCTCACAAGCTACAGACAACAGACAACATGGAAAGCGGCAACACACAGCTAGGGACCATGTTCACAAATCTGATTGACCTTTAGCCATGTCTTCAAGCATTTTGTGAAAGTGTGATATGTGGTGCAGTTATGTGTGTCTGATGGCAGTGTATTCCAGACATGGGAAGCTCTCACAGAGAATGCAGATTTACTAAAGGTGCTTTTCCTAAGGGAACTATACAGTCATCTTCTCTCATGGCAGACCTTGTGGATCTGCTACCATATGTCTGGGCTTTTCTGTTTAACAAAAATATTGAGTGGAGGGGGAGCCAGGCCATTAAGGATCTTGAATACAAGACATGCGTCGGTGTATTGCACAAGATTTTCCCAACTCAAGAGCTCATGCTTTCTAAGGATGTGACAATGATGATGGCTATTGGGCTTCCTATCAAGCACTGTGAGAGCCTGTTTGTAGACAGACTGAATAGGTTTTATTGTTGTACAGCAAGCTTGGGCCTTAAACTAGTCAAGCAGCATGTTATGGGGGAGTATCATAGAGTTGAAGTATAGTTTTGCTACTCGTAGTCAAACAATTTCGTATAAATCGGAAATTAGCTAGGTTGAATTTAGTTATTTGAATTACCTTTTCACATGCTTAAAAGAGAGGTTGGAAATCAAGTATGATGCCAAGGTACTTAAAATCAGATACTACCTGGAGCTTCCCCTGACACATAGACATCTGGCTCAGTAGCATCTGTTGCCCTCTTTGTGAAGAACATGCAAACAGTTTTTTTCACATTGAGATGCAAACACGAGTCACTGAGCCACTTTGTAACCTGGACCATCACAGTAGTGAGTTCTTGTGCAGCTTGTTGTTTGCTCTTTGCATGCACATATCACTGTATCATCTGCATACATTTGAAACTTCAGACCCAGTACAGACAGAAGGCAGATCATTAATGTACAGGCTGAACAGGAGGGGCCCCAGTATTGACTCCTGGGGGCACGCCCACATCATAGCTACGATAGGGCTAAAGCTCATTGCTCACTCTGACGCACTGAGTTCTGCCTTCAAGGTATGATTTCATCCATCTCAAGGCATCAGGGAAAAGTTGAACTTGGACAATTTTGTGATGAGAAATCTCATGGTTAACAGTATCAAAAGCCTTCCTTAGGTCCAGAAACACAGCCCCAACAGCAACCCTTTGTCCATCTTGGACTTCACATTTTCCCAGAAGAAAGCAGTTGGCCGCTTGTGGAGTGTTTCGCTCTGAAGCCACCTGTGAGCTTTACTCAGTCAAATTAACCTCCCTAGCCCCTCTAGTTTAGTCATGTCACTAGCATTAATCTTTCAGTAAGTTTACTTAAAGTAACAAGGCTTGGGGGTTAGTATATGGCCAATATACCACGGCTAAGGGCTGTCCTAAGGCACGACGCAATGAGGCCTAGACACAGCCCATGCTGCGTATTTTACCATATATGACAAACCCGGAGGTGCCTTTATTGCTATTATAAACTAAGTCACCAACATAATTAGAACAGTAAAATAAATGTTTTAGTCATACCCGTGGTATATATTGTCTGATATATCACGGCTGTCAGCCAATCAGCATTCAGGGCTCGAACCACTCAGTTTCTAACGCCTCTTGTACCGTTGCATTGTTGAATACTTGTTTCTGATTGGCTTGAAAGGAATTTCATAGCGTGCATTATTTAAGTGATAATGCCCTCGAAGCCAGTGTTTGAAGCCACATATTGGCACTTGTGTTAGGCCCGAGACGAAGTTGAGGGCCGGTAAACCGTGCCAATATATCCTCCAAACACTGGCTTAGAGGGCATTATCACTTTTAAACAACGGGTAACCAACATATTCAAATTATGACTGACATATTTTTAATATTTTTATTAATTTATTCATACTATTTCATCCTTCCACGAGATATAGTCCTGACACATATGTAGGGTTGCTACCCAAGCCGGCTGGTAATTTGTTCTATTGGTTTGGTTGCCATAGACGTGACATAGTCGTTTAGACTTTTTGTTCTGTATCTATGGACAGTTGGACACGACCCAGTCATTCTTCTAAATGTTCTATTGCTATATGTTATTATCCCTTGCTTGCTAGCTAACAAACTACAGCTAACTTACAGTCACGCCAACCAATGCAGCCAGAATAACGACAAAGTAGCTGCATTTGCATT
>NW_027005784.1:114845-135923 GCF_036934945.1 Oncorhynchus masou masou | reverse complement strand
AGGCTCCTTGACTTTGACGTGAAGTGAAAAAATAATTTCTCTATTTTCATTTTGGACCTTTAATCCCAGAAAAATGGCCATAACTCAAAAACCGTTGAGGCCTAGATGCCATCTTGTTCGGGGCCAACTGCCCATTATGCCAAGCCTATGCTCACCAAGTTTCGGCTTCAAAATATTTTCAGTTTTCGAGATAAGGCCCCGTCGTGATTCGTGATGTTTTGTCAAATTGCAATTTGATTGCTTATGCCCTCTTGTGGGATTTTCCGGGATAGCGGAAAAATGACCAAAATTTGATTATTTTATAAAACAAAAACCGGATGTCCGACAAAGTTCATTTGATGACTTCCCGGTAGGTCTGGCCCTGCCGCTCGGCCCGACTCCGTCCCCGAATTTTACAAATGTTTTCGGACGTCTAGTAAGGGACGGTACATTTGCAATATGGACTTTCTCACTAACCATACAGAAAATGTCGAAATGTTCCCTTAAGGTATGAAAGGGGCGCTCCTACACGATGATGTCAGACATAAGGATAATTTACTGATCTTACCTAAGTCATTGTTTAGAGTAGGCAAGGTTGTTACCTGGGCAGAGCCAGGTAACAAAGGGGGGATGGGTAAATTGTGTTCTAGGATAGGATGTGACTACTGGATAATAAAAAATAAAATAAAAATAGCTAACAAGTAGGTATAGAAGTTAAAGATATAATCAGATAGAACAAATGAGAAACTGTTTGTTAACCAAACCTGTATGTCCAAGATTTTATGCACTACAGGTGAATTACAGGTGAAGTCACTCAATCCAGTCCCCGAGGCATGTTGGGGGGGGCATACAAAGGACTCCTGGTGACAGCTAGCTGAAAGAACTACCCGGATTCATATCACACTGCGGGAGGGTAGGACACACTGACACTCTCTCAAACAATAACAGTGTTCGAGAGGAGAACTGGAATTAACAGAATTCTGGGGGCCATCTCTCGAATGAAGATTACCTTACCTGTCATTTCCTCCCTCTTCTTGTTCATAGAAGTGAAAATGTGTCTGACTCTTGCTAATTGTGTGTTTTCTGGAAGAGGGTGGGGCTTTATAGGTGAGCTGTCCATCCTAAACTGTATGGTTGGGGGACCTAATTCCTGACCATATTCCTGATACACCATGAACACTGAGAAGGGGGTAATATTGACATAGTTAAACAAGGAGGAATTAGTATTAACCAAGCATAAGAGATCACTTGACCTGGATAAACAGGAAGTGAGAGTAGGATAGGGAAGGATGTCAGTGGAGTTCTATGTAGACCAAGTGGTGCCTCTGACTCCTTGGCAGTTCAGGACTAAGAATAGCTATTATGGAAGACATCTATGCAAGTCCCTGTGTAGTTCATGAAAACCAGTTATAGCTCACATCATGTGAGAGGCTACATTAATCTACATACCCAGCATGGAAGTAGATGGAGTGTAGTGAAAGTCAGGGTTTCAGTTGATAACCTAGTGCATTCCAGGTAGAAAAAGTTAGAGCAGCTGATTGCCCTATAGTCAGCCGAATACAAGCTGAGTCCCTCTGACAAAGCAGATACTGACTGTGGAGTTGTCCAGAGCCAAGAGCCGGTGTGGATAGTTCAGAAATGGAATTATTCACCTAAGGGGAACAGCCTGTATGGTAAAGCTTTTCATGGAAGCAGGAAAGCCAGATAATAAGTTGTATGGATTTGCACTATTTATGTTCCTCTGAAATCTGAGCTTCCTCCTTTCACAGAGGCAAAGGGAGACTGTTTACTGTTTGATTCAGTATAGTACTTCTGGGAAATATGTGGGGGAAATCAGTATTGCAATAGGAAAGATAATGTTACTTCTGATGCGACCAATGAGTGATTTGGCAGATCTGGGGATTTCAGTAAGATAAGGAGGCCCAGGGCTCACATCTGTTGGTTGTGTGGGGGAATGACGTGATGGCCGAGTATTACTGGCTAATTGGACAGGGGTATGTGTACTGGTACATTTGAGAATGCCTTTCACACTCATTCAACACCGTGACATGATGTTGACTAAACAAGAGAAAAGAAGTACTCCGACTGGGTCTTTTGATGATAGGGGTTGTATTAATAACATTGTGGTTCCACAGGGGGCAGATGAGATCTAAAGCTCTAAATTAGATCCTGGCAGGATTAGAGTCAAGTATTTTTGATGGTCAACTCTCAATGAGAAGTGGATTGTATCAATTATATCTATTAAAAATCCACAGCGCTTCACCAATTATATCAGAGATGTAATGAATGGTTTGGCAGAATAGAATAGTCTTGGATGTTTGCTGGCTTGGTGTATGGAGGTAATTTGGACTCCGGGGATACAGTTTCGGATGAATCAGTGACCAAGGCCTTGTCTGGTTTACACACCCTAGTTCACGAGTTGGCAGTAAACTCAGGGGTGGATACTTCTCTGACTAATTGGGTTGACAGTGTGTTTGGAAGATGGAAAAATGTTATGATTACTGTGTTATCGGCTACCTTCACCTGTGTGACTGTGTTAGTTTTGTGCGGATGTGTTTTGATTCCGTGCGTGAAAGTTCTCATTTCCAGGACTCTGGAGAAATCAATGACACTTCAGATGGTGAAATATGGACCCATTCTCAGCTCTGACCAGTGGAATGATTAATACCGTACCCCGGGTCCAGTGGAGGAATCCGGATCTTTTAATTATGAGGAGCCTATGTTAGACGAGACAATATTTGATGTTTAGGAGATTTAGGTTATTCATATTTCAATGTATGGACTGTTTTGAAATGACGATTGTAACGAAAATCCTGACAAGAAGTGTTATGATTCTGATGTAGGTTAAAACAGTCAAGGGCGTTGATCGTGTGTACATACGTGTATTGGTTTGTCTTATTCCTAGGATATCATTGAAGTTTCATTTTAGTGTTTAATGATGGTATGAATTGTTTAGTCATTTTTAGGGTGGATTGTTGGAATTATTATGAATAAATGAATAAACAATATCCCCATTTTAAATAGAATTGTAACTAAGTAAACTTATACTCTGTTTTATTATATCTGATTAACAATATGAGTTCATAAGAAGGGATTGTGTGAGACGGACAAGGAGTAATCAAAGTTAATGAACACCATTCCAACTAGGAAGAAACAAATGGGTTGGAGACTGTGTAAACACATAAGGTCGTTAACCTAGCGTTGAACCTACAGAAACTTAGCTCTGGGTTTTTAGATAAGAGAGTGAGTGCATTCCTAGGTTTTCTGTTAATTAGAACTGTCAGCTCAGTGGTGATCAATAATGTTGAGGGGTCAAAAGTTATCTGGGAGTGTGTTAGTAAGTTAGAATGAACTTTTCACCTCACTTTGTCCCGGTCGAGAGGAGGGGATTCTGTTAAAGCAATGAAATGACGTCATGATCTGTATATAAACTGTTGCTCGTGGTTAAGTGGCAGCGCGCTCCGAGAATAAATTCTGTTACCTATTATTGAAAGACTGGTCTGCGTCTATTTTATGCAAACAAGAATCTTATAAATTCTCATAAAATAGATTAAGGGTTTTCAATTGATGAAAGCACATTGGCATAATTAAATTACAGTAACACATACCCACATACTGTGCCCTCTATCACCATACACCCACACATACCCATATACTCCCCTCCATCACCATACACCCACACATACCCACATACTGTGCTCTCCATCACCATACACCCACAGATACCCACACACTGTGCCCTCCATCACAATACACCCATACATACCCATATACTGTGCCCTTCATCACCATACACTTACACATACCCATATACTCCCCTCCATCACCATACACCCACACATACCCACATACTGTGCCCTCCATCACCATACACCCACACATACCCATATACTCCCCTCCATCACCATACACCCACGCATACCCACATACTGTGCCCTCCATCACCATACACCCACACATACCCACATACTCCCCTCCATCACCATACACCCACACATACCCACATACTGTGCCCTCCATCACCATACACCCACACATACCCACATACTGTGCCCTCCATCACCATACACCCACACATACCCACATACTGTGCCCTCCATCTCCATACACCCACACATACCCACATACTGTGCCCTCCATCACCATACACTCACACATACCCATATACTCCACTCCATCACCATACACCCACACATACCCATATACTCCCCTCCATCACCATACACCCACACATACCCACATACTGTGCCCTCCATCACCATACACCCACACATACCCACATACTGTGCCCTCCATCACCATACACCCACACATACCCACATACTGTGCCCTCCATCACCATACACTCACACATACCCATATACTCCCCTCCATCACCATACACCCACACATACCCACATACTGTGCCCTCCATCACCATACACCCACACATACCCATATACTCCCCTCCATCACCATACACCCACACATACCCACATACTGTGCCCTCCATCACCATACACTCACACATACCCATATACTCCCCTCCCCTCCATCACCATACACCCACACATACCCACATACTGTGCCCTCCATCACCATACACTCACACATACCCATATACTCCACTCCATCACCATACACCCACACATACCCATATACTCCCCTCCATCACCATACACCCACACATACCCACATACTGTGCCCTCCATCACCATACACCCACACATACCCACATACTGTGCCCTCCATCACCATACACCCACACATACCCACATACTGTGCCCTCCATCACCATACACTCACACATACCCATATACTCCACTCCATCACCATACACCCACACATACCCATATACTCCCCTCCATCACCATACACCCACACATACCCATATACTGTGCCTTCCATCACCATACACCCACACATACCCACATACTGTGCCCTCCATCACCATACACTCACACATACCCATATACTCCCCTCCATCACCATACACCCACACATACCCACATACTGTGCCCTCCATCACCATACACCCACACATACCCACATACTGTGCCCTCCATCACCATACACCCACACATACCCACATACTGTGCCCTCCATCACCATACACTCACACATACCCATATACTCCCCTCCATCACCATACACCCACACATACCCACATACTGTGCCCTCCATCACCATACACCCACACATACCCATATACTCCCCTCCATCACCATACACCCACACATACCCACATACTGTGCCCTCCATCACCATACACCCACACATACCCACATACTGTGCCCTCCATCACCATACACTCACACATACCCATATACTCCCCTCCATCACCATACACCCACACATACCCACATACTGTGCCCTCCATCACCATACACTCACACATACCCATATACTCCACTCCATCACCATACACCCACACATACCCATATACTCCACTCCATCACCATACACCCACACATACCCATATACTCCCCTCCATCACCATACACCCACACATACCCACATACTGTGCCCTCCATCACCATACACCCACACATACCCACATACTGTGCCCTCCATCACCATACACCCACACATACCCACATACTGTGCCCTCCATCACCATACACTCACACATACCCATATACTCCCCTCCCCTCCATCACCATACACCCACACATACCCATATACTCCCCTCCATCACCATACACCCACACATACCCACATACTGTGCCCTCCATCACCATACACCCACACATACCCACATACTGTGCCCTCCATCACCATACACTCACACATACCCATATACTCCCCTCCATCACCATACACCCACACATACCCACATACTGTGCCCTCCATCACCATACACCCACACATACCCACATACTGTGCCCTCTATCACCAAACACCCACACATTCCCACATACTTTGCCTTTTATCTCCTTTGTTTGCTGTGTTTCATACCTCCCATGTTGATTCAGTACTTTTGTGTTCCAGTTCCTTATTTGAAGATGTATTATTTAGCTAATTATACTTTCGTCGAGTGCTCTCTTATCCATTTATAAAATAGAAAGTGGAATCGTAATTATTGTGCTGGCTTGTCCATCTCGTTAGTCAAAAGGGCTTTCACCTGTGCTGGCCCAGGTGCTCCAGTTGTCTTGAGAGATGTGGAGGGCTTAGTTGTCTCTCCCCATTTGAGTTGTAGAAAATCAATATTTTAACCGATCTTCCCTGTTATTATTTTGCTCTACTTTATGGTTTACTTCCTGCCTCCAAGTTTTTTGTTTTTTGTGTGGTTTTTTTTGCCTCTTCTTGGGTGAATTTAGTGGGTCTCATGGTGGGGGTCTTTTAGGTTCCAGTTGTTGTTGCGAGACAACTTTCAGTGGACACCCACATGACTGTCTTTCAGAACCCCTCCTAAACCTGTTTTGTTTTGGTTGTTGTCAGTGACTCTTTGTTAGTTACCCCCTTCTGTTTGAGCCAAAATGTTTGGTTTCTTGCTGGGGAGCGTTACAACTATATAGTGAACAAATTTTGGCTGGAGTCGTATATATGGAATAGGGTGCCATGCATATGTGGATACACAGACCTGCGAGTAACTGAGGCTCTTCATGATGAGTTTAGAATTTGTGGTCCCCACCCCCATCAAAGTTGCCCATCCCTGGTCTACTTGGACATTCCAGCTACTTGGACCTCCAGCACAACTCTACTTGGGCCTTCCAGCTACTTGGTCCTCCAGCACTCTCTCTACTTGGGCCTTCCAGCTAAGCACTTTGGCCATGTGTACACTCATGTACTTGTACAAACTAAACTGTGCTATGTTAAGAACTACTCCCCAATACTGCTTCCTATCCTAGGATAGGATAAGTAATCCTTCTCACCCCCCCCCCCCCCTTAATGATTTAGATGCACTATTGTAAAGTGGCTGTTCCACTGGATGTCAGAAGGTGAATTCACCAATTTGTAAGTCGCTCTGGATAAGAGCGTCTGCTAAATGACTTAAATGTAAATGTAAATGTAGGATGACAACACTTAAACCACATTATCCTTCCCTGCAACTTGGCATGTACCAAGGATATAACAATGGATGACAGCCAATCCCTGCTCTTAAACACAAAACAATACAGGCATGTGTCATGTCTAACTGTGTCATGTCTTGTTATGTCTGTTCCTGTCCTTTCTCTTCATTCTCTCTCTCTGCTGGTCTTTTTAGGTTACCTTCTCTGTCTCTCATTCCTCAGCTGTTCTACATCTGCCCTAACTAGCTCTTTCACTCTTCCCCACCTGTTCTCTCTTCCCCCTCTGATTAGGTCTCTATTTCTCTCTCTGTTCCTGCTACTTTCGGTGTCTGATTCTTGTTTGTGTTTTTTGATGCCAGAAGCAAGCTGTCGTCTCGTTTGCTTCCACCTTGTCCTGTCCTGTCGGAGTCTGCCTGGCAGGAGCATCCTGCACTATACTAACGTTCTTTTTGTTCCGCTGACAACGTTGGAAGAGGATTTATGCCATTCCTGTATTTTCATTAAAGAACTCTGTTTTCTGTTAAAACCGCTTTTGGGTCTTCACTCAAGCTCATAACAGAAGAATCAGACCAAGAATGGACCCAGCGGCTCCGGACCCTTTTCACTCCGCCGTCGAGATCCAGGGAGCGATGCTAGGCAGACACGAGGAGGAATTGTCTGCTGCTCAACATGCCGTTGAGACCCTGGCCGTCCAAGTCTCCGACCTCACAAGACGGGTTCACCAACTCCACCTCGATCCACCGCCCACTTCCAGGGTTTCCGAGTCTCCGGAGCCCAGGATCAACAACCCGCCGTGTTACTCTGGGGAGCCCACTGAGTGCCGCTCATTCCTCACTCAGTGTGATGTGGTGTTCTCTCTCCAGCCCAACACTTACTCCAGGAGCGCAGCCCGCATCGCCTACGTCATTTCTCTCCTTACCGGACGGGCGCGTGAGTGGGGCACGGCAGTCTGGGAGGCGAGGGCTGAGTGTATTAACCAGTATCAGGACTTTAAGGAGGAGATGATACGGGTTTTTGACCGTTCTGTTTTTGGCGAGGAGGCTTCCAGGGTCCTGTCTTCCCTATGTCAGGGGAATAGATCCATAACGGATTATTCTATTGAGTTTCGCACTCTCGCTGCCTCTAGTGACTGGAACGAGCCGGCTTTGCTCGCTCGTTTTCTGGAGGGTCTCCACGTCGAGGTTAAGGATGAGATCCTCTCCCGGGAGGTTCCTTCCAGTCTGGACTCCTTAATAGCTCTCGCTATTCGCATAGAGCGACGGTTTGATCTTCGTCGCCGAGCTCGTGGAAAGGAGCTCACGTTCTCCGTTGCTCCCCTCTCCACATCACTGCCACCTGCCGCATCACTGCCACCCTCCTCCGCCGGCTCGGATGCTGAGCCTATGCAGCTGGGGGTATTCGCATCTCGGCCAAGGAGAGGGAACGGAGAATCACCAATTGCCTCTGTCTCTACTGCGGCTCCGCTGGTCATTTTGTCACCTCATGTCCAGTAAAAGCCAGAGCTCATCAGTAAGAGGAGGGCTACTGGTGAGCGCAACTACTCAGGCCTCTCCTTCTGGATCACGCACTACCTTTCCGGTCCATCTCCGCTGGCCCGGTTCATCTGCTTCCTGCAGTGCCTTGATAGACTCTGGGGCGGAGGGCTGTTTTATGGACGAGACCTGGGCTCGGGAACATGACATTCCTCTCAGACAGTTAGGGAGCCCAGGGCCTTGTTCGCTTTAGATGGTAGTTCTCTCCCCAAGATTCAGCGTGAGACGCTGCCTTTAACCCTCACTGTCTCTGGTAATCATAGCGAAACCATTTCTTTTTTAATTTTTCGTTCACCTTTTACACCTGTTGTTTTGGGTCATCCCTGGCTAGTGCGCCATAACCCTTCTATTAATTGGTCTAGTAACACTATCCTATCCTGGAATGTTTCTTGTCATGTAACCTGTTTAATGTCTGCTATCCCTCCTGTTTCCTCTGTCTCTTCTTCACAGGAGGAGCCTGGCGATTTGACAGGGGTGCCGGAGGAGTATCACGATCTGCGCACGGTGTTCAGTCGTTCCAAGGCCACTTCTCTCCTCCACACCGGTCGTATGACTGTAGTATTGATCTCCTTCCGGGAACTACTCCCCCGGGGTAGATTATACTCTCTGTCGGCTCCCGAACGTAAGGCTCTCGAGGATTATTTGTCGGTTTCGCTCGACGCCGGTACCATAGTCTCCTCCTCCTCCCCCGCCGGAGCGGGGTTTTTTTTTGTTCAGAAGAAGGACGGGTCCCTGCGCCCATGCGTGGATTATCGAGGGCTGAATGACATAACAGTTAAGAATCGTTATCCGCTTCCTCTTATGTCTTCAGCCTTCGAGATCCTGCAGGGAGCCAGGTTTTTCACCAAATTGGACCTTCGTAACGCCTACCATCTCGTGCGCATCAGGGAGGGGGACGAGTGGAAGACGGCGTTTAACACTCCGTTAGGGCACTTTGAATACCGGGTTCTTCCTTTCGGCCTCGTTAACGCTCCAGCTGTCTTTCAGGCACTAGTTAACGACGTCCTGAGAGACATGCTGAACATTTTTGTTTTCGTTTACATGGACGATATCCTGATTTTTTCACCGTCTCTCTCGATTCATGTTCAGCACGTGCGACGCGTCCTCCAGCGCCTTTTGGAGAACTGTCTTTATGTGAAGGCTGAGAAGTGCACTTTTCATGCCGCCTCTGTCCCTTTTCTCGGTTCCGTTATTTCCGCTGAGGGCATTAAGATGGATCCCGCTAAGGTCCAGGCTGTCATTGATTGGCCCGTTCCTAAGTCACGCGTCGAGCTGCAGCGCTTTCTGGGCTTCGCTAATTTCTACCGTCGTTTCATCCGTAATTTCGGTCAGGTGGCAGCTCCTCTCACAGCCCTTACTTCTGTTAAGACGTGCTTTAAGTGGTCCGTTTCCGCCCAGGGAGCTTTTGATCTTCTTAAGAATCGTTTTACATCCGCACCTATTCTTGTTACACCTGACATCTCTAGACAGTTTGTTGTTGAGGTTGACGCGTCAGAGGTGGGCGTGGGAGCCATTCTTTCTCAGCGCTCTCTCTCTGACGGCAAGGTCCATCCTTGCGCGTTTTCTCTCATCGCTTATCGCCGTCAGAACGTAACTATGATGTTGGTAATCGCGAACTGCTCGCCATCCGCTTAGCCCTAGGCGAATGGCGACAGTGGTTGGAGGGGGCGACCGTTCCTTTTGTCGTTTGGACTGACCATAGGAACCTTGAGTACATCCGTTCAGCCAAACGACTTAATGCGCGTCAGGCTCGTTGGGCTCTGTTTTTCGCTCGTTTCGAGTTTGTTATTTCTTATCGTCCGGGCTCAAAAAACACCAAACCTGATGCTTTATCTCGTCTCTTCAGTTCTTCTGAGGTCTCCACCGACCCCGATGGGATTCTCCCTGAGGGGCGTGTTGTCGGGTTGACTGTCTGGGGAATTGAGAGGCAGGTAAAGCAAGCACTCGCTCACACTCCGTCGCCGCGAGCTTGTCCTAGGAACCTTCTGTTCGTTCCCGTTCCTACTCGTCCGGCCGTTCTTCAGTGGGCCCACTCTGCCAAGTTAGCCGGCCACCCCGGCGTTCGGGGGTACGCTCGCTTCCATTCGCCAGCGTTTCTGGTGGCCCACTCGGGAACGTGACGCGCGTCGATTTGTCGCCGCTTGTTCGGTCTGCGCGCAGACTAAATCTGGGAACTCTCCTCCTGCCGGCCGTCTCAGACCGCTTCCCATTCCCTCTCGACCGTGGTCTCACATCGCTTTAGATTTTATCACCGGACTGCCTTCATCAGCGGGGAAGACAGTTATTCTTACGGTTGTCGATAGATTCTCTAAGGCGGCTCATTTCATTCCTCTCGATAAGCTCCCTTCTGCTAAGGAGACGGCTCAGATCATTATCGAGAATGTTTTCCGAATTCATGGCCTTCCGTCTGACGTCGTTTCCGACAGAGGTCCGCAGTTCACGTCTCAATTTTGGAGGGAGTTTTGCCGTTTGATTGGGGCTTCCGTCAGTCTCTCGTCCGGCTTTCATCCCCAGTCTAACGGTCAAGCCGAACGGGCCAATCAGACTGTTGGTCGCATTTTACACAGTCTTTCTTTTCGTAACCCTGCGTCTTGGTCAGAACAGCTCCCCTGGGCAGAGTACGCCCACAACTCGCTTCCCTCGTCTGCTACCGGTCTATCCCCTTTTCAGTGTAGCCTCGGGTACCAGCCTCCGCTGTTCTCATCTCAGCTCGCCGAGTCCTGCGTCCCCTCCGCTCAGGCTTTTGTCCAGCGTTGCGAGCGCACCTGGAAGGGGGTCAGGTCGGCACTTTGCCGTAATAGGGCGCAGACTGTGAGGGCCGCTAATAAGCGTAGGACCAAGAGTCCTAGATATTGTTGCGGTCAGAGAGTATGGCTCTCCACTCAGAACCTTCCCCTTAAGACAGCTTCTCGCAAGTTGGCCCCGCGGTTCATTGGTCCGTTCCGTATTTCCCAGGTCATTAATCCTGTCGCAGTGCGACTTCTTCTCCAGCTATCTTCGTCGCGTTCACCCGGTCTTCCATGTCTCCTGTGTTAAGCCCGTTCTTCGCGCCCCCGCTCGTCCCGCCCCCCCCATCCTTGTCGAGGCGCACCCATCTACAGGGTTCGTAAGATTTTGGACATGCGCCCTCGGGGCCGTGGTCATCAGTACCTAGTGGATTGGGAGGGGTACGGTCCTGAGGAGAGGAGTTGGGTTCCCTCTCGGGATGTGCTGGACCGTTCGCTGATCGATGATTTCCTCCGTTGCCGCCAGGTTTCCTCCTCGAGTGCGCCAGGAGGCGCTCGGTGAGTGGGGGGGGGGGGTACTGTCATGTCTTGTTATGTCTGTTCCTGTCCTTTCTCTTCATTCTCTCTCTCTGCTGGTCTTTTTAGGTTACCTTCTCTGTCTCTCATTCCTCAGCTGTTCTACATCTGCCCTAACTAGCTCTTTCACTCTTCCCCACCTGTTCTCTCTTCCCCCTCTGATTAGGTCTCTATTTCTCTCTCTGTTCCTGCTACTTTCAGTGTCTGATTCTTGTTTGTGTTTTTTGATGCCAGAAGCAAGCTGTCGTCTCGTTTGCTTCCACCTTGTCCTGTCCTGTCGGAGTCTGCCTGGCAGGAGCATCCTGCACTATACTAACGTTCTTTTTGTTCCGCTGACAACGTTGGAAGAGGATTTATGCCATTCCTGTATTTTCATTAAAGAACTCTGTTTTCTGTTAAAACCGCTTTTGGGTCTTCACTCAAGCTCATAACAAACTGCTTCTCGTAAAGTTATTTTCTCATGAAATAAAACAGTAGTGAAGAGCAGGAATGTTAGAGTGGAACAGGACAGTTTACCAGTAAGGGGTTAAAGACAATCCTATGATTATGTAATGAATTCTTAGCTAATGCATTTAAGACATTTAAGTATATCATTCTTAAGCAAGCTAATTAGTTATATTAATTATATTTTTGTAATTCTTTTTTTTTTTTAGAAAGAGATGTTGAAAATGGGCATGGATTGATTCAATTGATGATACCAACCCAAATACGTGTAGCTACACTCTTAGAAAAAGGGTTCCAAAAGGGTTCTTTGCATAGGGTTCTACCAAGAGCCGTTTTCATCTGAAGAACCCTTTTTGGAAAATGATGGTTATTTAAGGTAAAGGATTCTACCTAGAACGTTTTATATCCTGCAAACCATTTTTGGAAGAAAGGTGTAGAATCCTAGAATTCTACACAGAACCCCTCTGAATCTGTCAGGACCCGGTTACGAACCTGGGTCTCCGGAGTGAGAAACAGTCACTTAACCAACTGAGCCACGAATAGTCAGCAGAACCCAGAAGATGAGGCAGACACAGCAGTACTTAAGACGGTGTATTTAATAAAGTAAAAAGGAGAAGTCCTTCAATACAAAAATGGCAAATCCAAAAGGTGGTAGGAATAGCACAAAAAAGCCTCAAGAGATACTCAAAAACAAAATTCCACAAGAGCATCCACCGGAATCGACAAGAATACACAGAACACTAGGGCTGGGTGCTAACATACAAACACAGAGCACAGAACTGAGGGAAACTAAGGGTTTAAATACAATCAGGGGAAAACGAGGCACAGGTGCAAATAATAATGGGGAACAAGGGAAAAAACATAAGGTCAAAAAGCACAATGGGGGCATCTAGTGACCAAAACCCGGAACAACCCTGGCCAAATCCTGACAGAATCCCCCTAGGCACGGCTCCTGACGTTCCTACCAGCTCTCTCAGGGTGGAGGGCCCTGAACTGACGAATAAGGTCAGGGTCCAGGATGTCTTTGGCAGGAACCCAGGAGCGCTCCTCGGGACCGTAGCCTTCCCAGTCCACCAGATACTGCCAGGACCGCTGCACCCGGCGGGAATCCAGTATCCGATGGACGGTATAAGCCGGCTGGCCTCCAATGACACGAGGCGGAGGGGGGAGGTCTGTCTGCCGGGACAAGGGGAGAAAAAACAACAGGTTTTAACAATGAAATGTGAAATGTGGGATTAATCTTAAGGGATCTGGGTAAGTGTAGGCGATAAGAAACTGGGTTAACTCTCCTGGCAACCTTGAAGGGACCGATGTATTTTGGGTTGCGAGACTCCACCCGTAGAGGTAAGTCTCTTGTGGAGAGCCAGACTCTCTGGCCGGGCGCAGGGTAGGCCCGGGACGGCGACGTCTGTTGGCTTGTTGTTGGTACCTCTGTGAGGAACGCATAAGATTAAGACGGGTCTTCCTCCACATAAGCCGACAGCGTCTGACGAACTTCAAGGCTGAAGGCACTCTGACTTCTGCCTCCTGGTCCGGAAACAATGGAGGAGCATAGCCAAACTGACACTCGTGCGGGGACATACCAGTGGAGGAGGAGCGCAAGGTGTTGTGCGCGTATTCGGCCCAAACAATAAAGGATGACCATGTGGACGGGTTGTCACGAGTCATACATCGGAGGGTGGTTTCCAGCTCTTGATTCATCCTCTGTTTGGCCGTTGGACTCCGGATGGTACCCTGAAGATAGACTGGCAGAAGCCCCCATGAGTTGGCAGAAGGCCTTCCAAAACCTTGAGGCGAACTGGGGACCTCTGTCAGAAACCATATCTTGAGGAATGCCGAAGACTCGGAACACATGATTAATTACCAACTCAGCCGTTTCCTTGGCAGAAGGTAACTTAGTCAGAGGGACGAACCTGGCCGCCTTTGAAAACCTGTCGATTATGACTAGGATAGTAGTATTGCCATGGGATGGAGGAAGTCCAGTAATAAAGTCCAATGAGATATGGGACCAGGGTCTGTGGGGAACAGGTAAAGGGTGAAGGAGTCCTTGAGGGCGGAGGTGAGAAGATTTGCCCTGGCAGCACACGGGACAGGCATTGACGAAAGTGGCAACGTCTTCTCTTATGGTAGGCCACCAGAACTTACGCTGGATGAACTCCAAGGTGCGACCTACGCCCGGATGACAGGTGAAGCGAGAGGAGTGCCCCCACAGAAGGACCTGAGTCCTCACTGCCTTGGGGACAAACAACCGATTGGCAGGACCTTTCGGGTCCGGTTCGCTATCTTGAGCACGTCTCACGGTATCCTCAACTTGCCACGAGATCGGAGCCACAATCTTAGCAGCAGGAAGGACAGGCATGTCCGTGTCATCTCGAATGGCAGGAGCGTAGACTCGGGACAGGGCATCCGGTTTGAGATTCTTCGACCCGGGCCGATAGGTGAGGATAAACTGGAATCGATTGAAGAAAAGAGACCATCTAGCTTGTCTAGAGTTCAACCGCTTCGCCTGCTGGATATACTCCAGATTTTTGTGGTCCGTAAGCACTTGAAACGGGTGAGAAGCCCCCTCGAGCCAGTGTCTCCATTCCTTCAATGCCATCTTAACCGCTAGGAGTTCACGATCCCCCACATCGTAGTTCCTCTCAGTCGGGGTAAGCCGGTGTGAGAAGAAAGCGCACGGATGAAGCTTCTTGTCTTCACCCTCTGAGACAGGACAGCTCCAACACCAACCTCTGATGCGTCTACCTCCACCACAAATGGTTCATCCGTAGTCGGTAGTATCAGGATGGGAGCAGAGAGAACGCGCTGCTTGAGTCCTTGGAAGGCCGTCTCAGCTTCTCTTCCCCACAAAAACCTTGCATTGCCACCCTTGGTTAAAGCTGAGAGAGGGGCTGCCACCAAGCTGAAGTTCTTGATGAACTTGCGGTAAAAGTTTGTGAAGCCCAGGAAACGCTGAACTTCCTTAACGGATTTGGGGGTGGGCCAATCCGCTACCGCCCCTACCTTCCTGGGGTCCATTTGGACTCGACCGGGTTCCACTACAAATCCCAGGAATTGTACTCGGGATGAATGGAATTCACATTTTTCCGGCTTAACGTACAGATGGCTGTCCAGGAGGCGTTTGAGTACTTGTCTGACATGCTTAGTGTGTTCTTGAAGGGAGCTCGAAAAGATGAGGATGTCATCCAAGTAAACGAACACAAATATGTTAAGCATATCCCTAAGCACATCGTTTATGAGCGCTTGGAACACCGCTGGGGCGTTGGTCAGGCCGAAGGGCATCACCAAGTATTCATAGTGACCAGTAGGCGTGTTGAAAGCGGTCTTCCACTCGTCACCGGGTCTGATCCGCACAAGATGGTATGCGTTCCGCAGGTCAAGCTTAGTGAAAACAACTGCTTCCTGGAGCAGCTCGAAGGCTGTGGCCATAAGGGGTAGCGGGTAACGGTTACGGACGGTTATGGCATTGAGTCCCCGGTAGTCGATGCAAGGACGTAATCCACCGTCTTTCTTGGCCACAAAGAAAAACCCTGCTCCCACCGGGGAGGTGGATGGACGCATGAGGCCTGCTTCCAGAGCGTCCTTGATGTAGGTATCCATAGCAGCTCGTTCGGGTGGAGATAGGGAAAAGATCCGACCCCTGGGGGGGCAAGTGCCCGGAAACAGGTCGATGGGGCAATCGTAAGGTCTATGGGGTGGTAGCATGGTGGCCCTCTGTTTGCTAAACACCAGTTTGAGGTCATGGTAACACTCGGGAACTCGGGTCAGGTCGATGGATTCTAAAGACTCGGGAGTAGAACTCGGGAATTCTGGAAAATACAAGTAGCTTGGCACGTAGGACCCCACTGCTTGATAGTGCCCACAGACCAGTCGATGTGAGGGTTATGGCTGTGAAGCCAGGGGTATCCAAGGACGAGAGGGAACTCGGAACAGGAGATCAAATGAAAGTTCATCAATTCCTGGTGTTGTGAAACTGAAAGTCGCAAGGAGGTAGTGACATGAGTGACAAGTCCAGATCCCAAAGGGCTTCCATCCAATGTAGTGACCCTCATGTGTTCACTTAGAGGTTCAGAGGGAACGCCATTCTCCTTCGCCCAGACACCATCCATGAAGTTACCTGCGGCTCCAGAGTCTACCAAGGCTTGAAGGTGAAGCTTGTGGTTGTCCCAGGAGAGGGTGACTGGAATGAGCAGACGGGAGTTGGACGGATGGGAGGAGGTTATGTTTCCGTTACAGTTCCCCCGGTCTGTACGGGACAGAGCGTTTCCCTGGAGCCCGGGACACGTGGAACGGAAATGGCCCGGTTTGCCGCAATATAGACAGCGTCGCTCCCTCATCCGGCGGTCTCTCTCAGCCTGGGAGATGCGTCCAATCTGCATGGGTTCCGATGGAGCCAGCGAGGATAAAGGTGGGGACTCGGAGCTGGGACTGATAGGGGCTAGAGGTCTACGGTTGAGTTCTCTCTCTCTCAGACGCTGGTCAATGCGTGAGGCCAACTTGATCAGGGACTCGATTGTCCGGTGGTTCCCGAGTGGCCAGTTCATCTTGGATAGTGTCGGAAAGGCCTTTCAGAAAGCACACCGTGAGCGCCTCGTTGTTCCAGCCACTTGCTGCTGCCACCGTGCGGAACTGGATGGCATAGTCCGTCACGCTGCGCCAACCTTGGTGGAGAGTCAGGAGCTGTTTGGCTGAGTCAGAACCACTGCTTGGGCCTTGAAACACTCGTTTGAATTCCTCAGCAAAGGCAGAGTAGCTGGCACAGCAGGAACTATGGGCATCCCACACAGCAGTAGCCCAGGCCAGGGCTTTTTCCGACAGCAGGGTGATGATATAAGCGATCTTAGACCGGTCGGTGGGAAACGATGAGGGTTGTAGCTCAAAGGAGAGAGAACATTGGGTGAGAAACCCTTTACAAGCACTTGGATCACCTGAGAACCGTTGGGGAGGTGGAAGACGAGGTTCAGCCAGGGGGTTAACTGCCATGGGTACGTGAATCTGAGGTACTGGGACGGGAACTGTTGCCGGGGTAAGACGATCAGATATTTGCTTAATGGAAGTCAGCATCTCCGACAGAAGATGAGAATGTCTAGCCATTAAGGCCTCTTGCTGAACCAGGGCGGCTTCGTGGCGTTGGACAGTCTCCTGGTGGTGGGACAGCATGGCAAAAAGGTCCTGGGAACTGGCTGCCTCTGGGTTCATTTTTGGCTCTGTGTTTCTGTCAGGACCCGGTTACGAACCTGGGTCTCCGGAGTGAGAAACAGTCACTTAACCAACTGAGCCACGAATAGTCAGCAGAACCCAGAAGATGAGGCAGACACAGCAGTACTTAAGACGGTGTATTTAATAAAGTAAAAGGAGAAGTCCTTCAATACAAAAATGGCAAATCCAAAAGGTGGTAGGAATAGCACAAAAAAGCCTCAAGAGATACTCAAAAACAAAAACAGAATTCCACAAGAGCATCCACCGGAATCGACAAGAATACACAGAACACTAGGGCTGGGTGCTAACATACAAACACAGAGCACAGAACTGAGGGAAACTAAGGGTTTAAATACAATCAGGGGAAAACGAGGCACAGGTGCAAATAATAATGGGGAACAAGGGAAAAAACATAAGGTCAAAAAGCACAATGGGGGCATCTAGTGACCAAAACCCGGAACAACCCTGGCCAAATCCTGACAGAATCTGAATAAGCTTTTTATTGTACCTTTATTGGAAACCACATACATGAGAACCTTACAGTGACATGCTAGCGGCTAGTCCACTGTTACAGCACAGTGTGCAGTGGTAGAGAGAAACCTACATAGAATTCACATAGAAATCTGCTTTTTATACAATGCATTGTGATTGTGGACTGGTTGGCATAGTTGGTTCCAGCTGTAATAGGACGCTACTGTATTTAATTAAACTAGGAAACAAACTGTGGGTGTATTTGGAATGCAGTTCCTGTGTCATTGTGAGAAGGGGGTGTGGCAAAGACACTCCTCTTATAGGCTTGTGACTGACACAGCCCCTTCAGAGATTGAGCACTGACTGAGTCCCAAGGACCTGGAGGAAGAAACGGTGAGAACCTGGTAGCTATAGAAGCTCTTGCAGATTACGTTAACAGAAATATGAAATACTGCTCTTCAGGATACACTGGATAAATATATTATGGGATAGAAAATGTCACATTTCATGCTTTGAGTGAAATGTAGTTTACAGTAGTTTGAATTGATGCTATTGAGAAGGCTTGCTTGGACTTGCATTTATTACTTTTTGTCTTTGTCCTTTCTGTTTGTCCTCAGCCTGAGACACCATTCTCAACCATCTCCTCATCTGTCTCCTTGACCTCTTTGGACTTATAGCTATGGCCACGTTTGCCTCAGCAACAGAAAAATTTGTGAAGAACGTGGATTCTAATGGCAACCTGATACCTGTGTCCTCCTGAACAACTGTAGCAAGTTGAACCCTCTCTCACTGGTTCTCAAACAGTCACCTTTCTTTATGAAAACCAAATACACGCCTACTAAGTTGACCCTCGATGATGTGTTTACCAAAAATACACCCTTAAATCCAGGTAAACTCCTGATGCCTCATTTATAACCATATGTTTCACAGTAAATATCAGCGTGCGACATTTCTTAAAATACGTACACATGAAAATATTGAGAATTATAAACTTGGCGCATGTCACTTCCTAAAACTGTGCTCATGAATGAGCATTAAAGTCGAAATCACACAAACGTTTATTTCTCATAATGAAATAGAATGCATATGAGTGAATGTGAGAAAACAGACGGTTTACAAGCATTAATGGTGTCATAAGATGTCAAATTAGAAAGGAAGTCTATTTTTCTCACGTCTATGTGGAGCAATGCCGGTCAAATTAGAGAATAAATTGCCAGAAAATAGACTGATTGTACATTGTTATGTCTGGAATTTTGTAATGTGTTGTTAAAAGCGCCAATGCTGATAAGTTTAACTATCAGTGCCAATACTATGTATAGGCTAGGGATAATGATAAACGGTGTAGCAATGCATGAATGCAACAAAATCCTATTCATTTAACAACTGGATTGAGTTTCAGAATTATATATCAGCTGTCAATGTCATTTCTTTACAGTAGGCTATCACAATAGTAGCTTAATAAAGCCGAGTTGATTGATAAAGTATTTTCGTAACCATTATAACATACCGTAAAATGTAACAGTTGAACAGATAGATTATATTTTACAGTGAAGCATTGAGTTAAAAAATTCTGCTGACAGGTCCAAAACTATTTGCCATTGTTTTTTGTAATTTAGCAGACAATCTTATCCAGAGCAGCTTACAGGAGCAATTAGGTTTAAGTACCTCGCTCAAGGGCACAGATAGATTTTTCACCTGGTTGGCTCTTGGATTTGAACCAGTGACCTTTCGGTTACTGGCCCAATGCTCTAACCCTAGGATACCTGCCACCCAGAAACTGGCATAGTCCTTTGGCGAAATATGAAAACATTCTGTCAACACCTCCAAAAACATCTGATCAAATTTGCCGTTGCTCACTGCTGTTGCCTAATTCCAATATTCTCCAAATGATACAGCATTATTGTCACCATAAAAGGTGAATAGAGAGCGTGCTTTCCAGGCAGAGTTATAATGCCTGTTCACTCAAACAAGTTTGTTAACAGGTCTGATGTATAACGGGAACTGCGAATGTATGGTGTCTGCCAAGTTTTTAAATCTCTATTTTTAACCATAGGCCGACATATTTGTTTCAGAAATTGCACACGCAGCAAATATTTTGTGTGAAATTGATGCAATTGCTACAAATGGGCCTCATTTATAACTATTGCGTAAATGTCAGCACTATATATCTGCTTGCACCATTTCTGAAAAGAATACTATGTATAAAAATATAGATATTTATAAACTTGACACAAGCAGATATGCATGTTTCCCATTATAAATCAGACCTGTATTAAAACTCGGAAAAGTTGGAAAAGTCCTCCATTCACCTGTTATGGTGACAATAACGCGGTATAATTTGGAACTATTGGAATTAGGCAACAGCAGTTTCTAAAAGAAAGAGCAATGGCAGATTTTATCAACTGTTTTTGGAGATGTTGGCAGAAAGTTTTAAACTTATTCTGTATTTGGCAAACGACTGTTTCTGAAAGAGAAGACAATGGTAAATGGTGGTGGACCTGTCAGCAGAGCATTTCAATTCAACATGTCTTGCATTGACTGGACTACCTGCTAATTCTGAGACATTGTAAAGGAGAACAAATCAAAGAAAATACACAGCAGCTTCCTCACAGTGCTAGCATATATACTTCAATGGAAAAGATCAATCACCTGTTAAATTCAGCTGTGTAGCCTACTATAAACTGCACTGCCTATGTGATTGCATAGCCTACAGCAAAACTTGAAATAAATAGCCTATCTATTTACTAGGCTACTAGGCCAAATTAAATGAGAGATGCGAATGCTAATTTGATGTATGGCTCCTTCAGGTATATGAACCCATTACAGCCAGAGAAGGTGAGGAATGTAGTCTGCCATCATGATCATCATAAAATAAATAGGAAATAGATCTCTGTGTCTATTTATACAGTATTAGATTCCAAAAATAAAACACAGATTTTCACTCTTCTCACTAACGGCACATGGCTCCTTTACAATACTTCAGCCACTAGATAGATATTGTGTGTACGTGTGGTCTAAAGTTTGCAGGAAGCAAGTTCAGTTTTTATAAAAGCAAACTTTTGTTGTATATTTAAGTTTATAAATCAGTCCATTTGATTTATAACAGGAAACATATGTGTGGCGCCAAGTTCATAAATGGCAATATTTGTATAGGTACAT